>NW_027249440.1:0-187957 GCF_030848795.1 Temnothorax nylanderi
GAGAGGGAGAGGGAGAGGGAGAGGGGAGAGGGAGAGGGAGAGGGGAGGGAGAGGGAGAGGGGAGAGGGAGAGGGAGAGGGAGAGGGAGAGGGAGAGGGAGAGGGAGAGGGAGAGGGAGAGGGAGAGGGAGAGGAGAGGGAGGAGAGAGGGAGAGGAGAGGGAGAGGAGAGGGGAAGAGGGAGAGGGAAGAGGGAGAGGGAGAGGGAGAGGGAGAGGGAGAGGGAGAGGAGAGGGAGGAGAGGGAGAGGGGAGAGGGAGAGGGAGAGGGAGAGGGAGAGGGAGAGGAGAGGGAGAGGGGAGAGGAGAGGGAGAGGGAGAGGGAGAGGGAGAGGGAGAGGGAGAGGAGAGGGAGAGGGAGAGGGAGAGGGAGAGGGAGAGAGGGGAGAGAGGAGAGGAGGGAGAGGGAGAGGAGAGAGGGAGAGGGAGAGGAGAGAGGGAGAGAGAGAGAGGAGAGAGAGAGAGGAGAGAGAGAGAGAGAGAGAGAGAGAGAGAGAGAGAGAGAGAGAGAGAGAGAGAGAGAGAGAGAGAGAGAGAGAGAGAGAGGAGAGAGAGAGGGAGAGGGAGAGGGAGAGGGAGAGAGAGAGAGAGGAGAGGAGAGAGGGAGGGAGAGGGAGAGGAGAGAGAGAGAGAGAGGAGAGGGAGAGAGAGAGAGAGATGAGAGAGAGAGAGGAGAGAGAGAGAGAGGAGAGAGAGAGAGAGAGAGAGAGAGAGAGAGAGAGAGAGAGAGAGAGAGAGAGAGAGGAGAGAGAGAGAGAGAGAGAGAGAAGAGAGAGAGAGAGAGAGAGAGGAGAGAGAGAGAGAGAGAGAGAGAGAGAGAGAGAGAGAGAGAGAAGAGAGAGAGAGAGAGAGAGAGAGAGAGAGAGAGAGAGAGAGAGAGAGAGAGAGAGAGAGAGAGAGAGAGAGAGAGAGAGAGAGAGAGAGAGAGAGAGAGAGAGAGGGTTAACTATCCTATATATAAGTATACATTCATTTACGCTTATAACGTTTAATTGACTGCAGATAATAATGTTTAAAAAAATTTGTAATGTGCGGAAATAGCATGAGTGTGATACGAATTTTCCTAAATAGGTATTACCAAGTAATATCATCGGTAGCTATGTGAAAAAACATGTAAACAAAGAACGGGAGAAATAATGCTGTTTAAGAATTATGTTCAACTGAAATTGAGAATCAATATTTAATATTTTGAACGATTCAAAGTGTCAAATATTAGAGTAAAATGTTACGATGTAGTTAATTGACTGATAAAACTCACTCGAGTCGTTCTAATGTCGGACGAAAACGACGGGTACGAAGAAATTGGCTTAGTTGGAACCCAGGTAGCACATACACATTTCAGAAATGTTTTATAAGCGTTTTTCCGAAACGTTTTATAACTGATTTCTAGAAATGTTTCTCATGAGTAAAAATGTCCATTCGAAAAACGTTTGATGGAACGTTTCTTTTCCGATAAAATAACGTTTAAAAAACTATTATAGAAACGTTTTGTTTTAATGATAAAGACATTTTAGATAAAGACATTTAAAATTCCTACTTTTCACGTCTTTTGAACGTGTTTATGACGTCTTTGAGACATGCGTGAGAATGTTCTAGAAGCTTTATGCATATACCATCTATGACGTCTATTCTTTTTCGAAGAAATTCCTGAACTGGTGCACATTCGTGCAATAAGTTAAAGTGAAACAAAATATACTTGTCTCACTCTAACTTAATTGCATTACTATTGTGCACCAGTTCAGGAAGTTCTTCAAAACGGAACACACGTATAAATGTTCTTTCAATGGCCACGTTCAGCAGAACGTTTATTTTGCAACTGTTGGAAGTTTTCTAAGCTCAGATTTGTCCGATGACAAATAGATTAAGACCAGTAGGACAAAATTAATTTAAGTAAATAAGTGGATATATGTACATGGATAAAATGATTTATTTTGTGCAATAATTAGTGCAATATAAATTTAAATGTATCTAACGGCTCAGTATATGAAATATTAAACTCAATTAGGCAATAAGAGCCAAGCGTGGATTATTTTCGCTAAAATTGTCTGTACAGGTGTCTGTACAGGTGTCTCATAATCGTACCATGACGAGATGCAAGCAAATTTCTTGGCTCTCAAACCAGGAAATTACACACGAAGATACCTGGGGAGGCTTCGGAGTGTGCACCTGCCTAAACGACCGTTAGGATTAACCGATTCGCCAATAGTTTACGGAAAAAGAAGGCCCTAGATTTAGATTTAGCTTTATGTAATGTGTAGGCAACGCGCTGAGGATGACCCCAAAAAGGGTTGAAACGTACGTATTGTAATTGACATTAGTGATTGACATTTTATTAAAAATTTTAGCGAAAATAATCCACGCTTGGCTCTTATTGCCTAATTGAGTTTAATATAAATTTAAATGTTTCAAAAAAGACTATTAAAGCTATTATATACCGGGTTTTTCAGACCACCCGTCCCACCCTTTTAAAACGTAGGGATGCACTTGTACGAAAAAATGGCTTAGACAAAATTTGCATGGTTTCGAGGGATCTATCTGGCGGTGACCTTGAATTTGACCTTGAGGTCGACCTTGGGCATAAATCGAGGTCAAAGTAGTGTTTTTCAAATGTAAACCTGTATTTATGAGTTCAGAAATGAAAAGAGCGGAAAATTTCACATTCGAATACGTTATTAAGTCAAGGTCAAAAATATCCTCAGAGGTCGTGTGGAGGTCAAGTTTTCAAGACTACCCGTCCCACCCTTTTAAAACGTAGGGATGCACTTGTACAAAAAATGGGTCAGACAAAATTTGCACAAATCAGACAAAATTAATTTTATTCTTCTTACGACCGCTTACGACCACTTTACGATCGCTTACGACTGCCTTACGACCACCCTACGACCGCTTACGACCAACTTACGACCGTTTATTACAATCTTACGACCACCTTGTGATTGTTGACGACTGGCTTACAACCGACGTACGATAACTTTGTGACCTGCTTACAACCGTGTTGCTTATAAAAAATGTAAATTGTGACGAGTTGCGTAATACTATCAATTCTAAGCTTTAACTTTTAGGAAGGGTATGTAAGGGTGCTTTTTCGTGACAATTACTTTGTGTCTTCTTCTGAGTACAGCAAATTTTCGTAGTTTCTACCGACGCTGAACGATAGCAATTTTGTGCAAATGATTTTTCTGGGAAGACTCGGACGAGTTTCTGAGGTTCGCGTTATAGGTACTGAACGCGCTATTATTATGCCTAACTACTCGAGTACCGAGGTATAACGCGCAACCTTTCAAATTTTCGTTGTTAAACGATTAATTTTATGGTAGGTGATGTAAAAATTCTTTGTCGTGACGTTATTTGATAGCGCGTTCAGTACCTATAACGCGAACCTCAGAAACTCGTCCGAGTCTTTCCAGAAAAATCATTTGCACAAAATTGCTATCGTTCAGCGTCGGTAGAAACTACGAAAATTTGCTGTACTCAGAAGAAGACACAAAGTAATTGTCACGAAAAAGCACCCTTACATACCCTTCCTAAAAGTTAAAGCTTAGAATTGATAGTATTACGCAACTCGTCACAATTTACATTTTTTATAAGCAACACGGTTGTAAGCAGGTCACAAAGTTATCGTACGTCGGTTGTAAGCCAGTCGTCAACAATCACAAGGTGGTCGTAAGATTGTAATAAACGGTCGTAAGTTGGTCGTAAGCGGTCGTAGGGTGGTCGTAAGGCAGTCGTAAGCGATCGTAAAGTGGTCGTAAGCGGTCGTAAGAAGAATAAAATTAATTTTGTCTGATTTGTGCAAATTTTGTCTGACCCATTTTTTGTACAAGTGCATCCCTACGTTTTAAAAGGGTGGGACGGGTAGTCTTGAAAACTTGACCTCCACACGACCTCTGAGGATATTTTTGACCTTGACTTAATAACGTATTCGAATGTGAAATTTTCCGCTCTTTTTATTTCTGAACTCATAAATACAGGTTTACATTTGAAAAACACTACTTTGACCTCGATTTATGCCCAAGGTCGACCTCAAGGTCAAATTCAAGGTTACCGCCAGATAGATCCCTCGAAACCATGCAAATTTTGTCTAAGCCATTTTTTCGTACAAGTGCATCCCTACGTTTTAAAAGGGTGGGACGGGTGGTCTGAAAAACCCGGTATATAGATCGCAAATCGTCGCGTCGCGTAAAAGAGTCACGGTCGGTCTCGCTCCGCGTGTACTTGGCGCGAGACACTACCGTGTCTCTTGATAAAGCAAATTATAATTTTGAAAGAAAAAATTTAACAAATAGGTATTTTTGTTAACTGTAGAAACGTAAAAAATACGTTTCTTAAATCATGGTTTCAAAAACATTTTTCTTCAAACGTTTCTTAATGGTTCTTTACGGTTATGAAACTATGTATACGTTCAAAAAACGTATATGAAACTAATATGTGCTACCTGGGAAGTTTAAACAAAAATGTTCGGTCTGAGGTGCAGCATCGTAGTACCTTGTGGAGCAACAGGGACTTCGTTTGTCAATTAGTATTGTCCAATAGTTCGAAGGAATGCGTTTGCACGATCTATCGTGTATTGTTGCAGGTGATTTTTCGAAACGTTTTATATTTTTTTTTATATGCGGGATGCCTTTCGTTTTTTTTTAACTGTGAATTTTTAAGCTAATTTTGAGATTACTTTAGTTCTCATAAGATGGCAGGACCAAATCAGCAAAATCGAATGAGACCTAGCGGATTATTTAGGCTGCGTTTCTGTATTCACTGTAAGTACTGACGATGTGACGTCATTGAGCACAGCTGCAAGATCGTTCCGTAATTACTTCTGTTGCTTTTACCGCATATAACGCTGCAATAACGGAACGATATCCGCAGTACTGCGACTGTTGTTATGTATAAGAAAGAAATATAATCTATCTTAGACACGATGTAACACGACGATAGGAGCATCTATTCTAAATATACAAAAAATAATCAGTTTTCAGATTTATGAAAATATCGAAATTATTTATTATTATATTAATTATATTAATTTAGTAACCTTTTCGGGCTTTTTCCGCATCTTCGTAACCAGTGATCGGCAAAAAATTTTTTATTATTTATTTTTTAAATGTTAAAGCAATTATTAATAAGCCAAAATACAAAATATTAAGTGCCAAAAAAATAAAAAAATTTTTTAACTTATTTTAATTTACCTAACAATTTGTAAATAATTTCAAAAACAGATTATTTCTACAAAAATTATTAATGTTTAATTAATGTAATTTCTTATAAAAAAATCCAATGTGATCCCCCGAAAAGTGATCCCCCGATTCAAAAGTACTTTATTATCAATATTTTTTTAGACCTTTTTGTATATATGTGGTATTGTTGGTGTAGATTTTGCATATTGTAACAAATTTTAAAAATTCCAAAAAATAAATCCAATATGGCGGACTCAAATATTTGCGAATTTTTAAAATTTTATATTTTATCCTTTTTTGTACATATAAGGTTTTTAAAAGAAGAAATAAAAAACAGAAAAAACATTCAAAGAAAGTCGATAATAAACAATTAAACTTTATTTATATTAAAAAATATAATTTTGTGAAAAAAAACAATAATTCTCATACTTAAATGTTTGATAAAGTTGGTGTGATTGAAGAAAAGATGTGTTTAATCAACGAAAATTATATATGTTGCTTTATCTAGAGTGAGATCATTTTGATTCAGTTATTAAGTTTTTCTAGGTAACCAACGTCAAGTTAGAAACGTTAAAATTCACAATTATTTGTTTATAATTATTATTATAATTAAATTATAATTGTTATATTGGGGGGGAAGGGGTTGAGGGGGGGAGCGTGCAAAGCACGTTTATAGTTTATCTAGTAATTGCAAATTTTCCCAAAAAACACGAATTTTTAGTATGAAAAAATTATTTAGTATAGTTAACGTCATCGTTTCTTTTCTACTGCAACTAATATACTCCTCAAAACGGATACTTTACAAAATTAATAAATGCTAATTTTCTAAAAAAATTAGTAATATATTTTCTAATAATTATCTACTAATTGTTTAAATAATTTATTTTTTATAAACTACTAATTTTTTAAAAAATTATAAATATTTTTTTCTAAATAAATAATTTTTTTATAAATTGACAATTTATTTTATATAATGGCCAATTTTTAAATTATGAGCAATATATTTCTGATTATTTATTAATTTTTTAGACAGAGTATTATATTTTCAATCAATTAATAATTATTTTAAATTTAGAGCTTAGTATTTTATTAATTACCAATTTTTTGTTAATTAAAATTAAAAACATTCAAATTTTTTATTTTTGATTAATTAAAAATAACTGCCGATATCATTACTAAAAACAGAATTTTTGCCGATCACTGTTCGTGACTAACGATTACTGTATATTTCTCGTTGTTGCCTTCCAGGTCCACAAGGACCAATTCTTCCAAAGGCCGCCATAGCCGCCATGTTCTTACTGCGAATGCCTCACCTCGCGAGCCGCAGTAATGAAAGTAGGAAGTGACGACAAAATCTATGACGTCACATGAACACGAAAACGCTTTGACAGCTTACTGCCGCGTATATTGGAACGGATTTACAGTGCTGCCAGTACTGCGAGTGAATAGCGAAACGCAGCCTTAGTACTCATTTTGTACTATTTTGTATCACAAATAATAATTTTGTATCCCGTGCCATTTCGAAAAAAATTGTGGCGCTGCTACCTATTAAGCTAGACACAAGAAAAGAAAGAAAGAAAGAAAATCAAAAATAGAAATGCAAAAGATTGAATTTGTATTAATTTATACCACCCCAAAAAACTTAATATATTCATCTCTTCTGCTTTAAACGACTGATTGAACTCAGCCCTATTAAGCTCAAGAGTAAGGTATTCTTTCTTAGTTTTTAAATGATATAATAAAAATTCGGAAAGAAAAGTGTTAATTATATTGAAACATTAACTATTTTAAGAAAAAAATGCAATTAAAAAAATGTGAGAAAATATACATCTATGTGAAGCCCCTTTACTATTAAGAACAGATTCAGATATGTAGTAATTAAGTGCTAATTTATACGTCTATTAAGCTGACACAGCCACTTTAGCACAATCGAATAAAACATATACAGAAATTTAGTGCTCTTTTTTTTGCTAATTTGTTGCTCTATTCCGGATTTTGTTGCTGCAGCTATTTCGGAAAAAACAGTGGCTGTCCTAGCTTAAGTTTAAGTTAGCACAGCCATATAAAAAACTTAAAAAACAAGGACATATTTCTTTAGTGCTAATTTGTTGCTCCATTCCCAAATTCGTTGCTTCATCCCTATCATCAGAAAACTACTCCCAGTTACTCCTATCTAGCACAACACCATAAAAATTCTGATTTCAAGAAATATCTCGACGGATTATATCATCTTGATTTTGTTGCTTCACATTTTTATTGATCCCGATTTTGTTGCTTCATCCCTATCATCAGAAAACTGGAGCAACAAAGGGATTGATGAAAATGTAAAGCAACAAAATCAAGATGATATAATCCGTCGACATATTTTTTGAAATATGAATTTTAAGGTGTTATACCAGATAGAAGTAACTGGAGGTAGTTTTCTGATGATGATCGATGAAAATGTGAAGCAACAAAATCAAGATGATGTAATCAGTCAAGATAATTCTTGAAATCGGAATTTTAAGGTGTTGTGCTAGATCAATAAGTAACTGGAGGTAGTTTTCTGATGATAGGGGTCAAGCAACAAAATCGGGATCGATGAAAATATGAAGCGACAAAATCAAGATGATATAATCCGTCGAAATATTTCTTGAAATCAGAATTTTTACGGTGTTGTGCTAGATGGGATTAATTAGGGGTAGTTTTCTCATGGTAGGGGTGGTGAAACGAATTTGGGAATAGAGCAACAAATTAACACTAAAGAAATATGTCCTTGTTTTTTATTTTTTTATATGGCAGTGCTAACTTAAACTTAAGCTAGGACAGCCACTGTTTTTTTCCGAAATGGCTGCAACAACAAAATCTGGAATAGAGCAACAAATTAGCAACAAAAGAGCACTAAATTTGTGTATGTTTTATTCGATTGTGCTAAAGTGACCGTGTCAGCTTAAGGGGGTAGCCTAGTCAAGCGCCCGAAAAAAAGTGATTTTTTAAAACTGTTATATTCAGAATCTACAATTGCAATCAACTTAAAACTTTTTTTGCACACTAGTATGACTCTTAGACAATACAGAAAAATTTTATTCATGAAAAACAAATTATTTAAACAAAAGATATAGCAGATCTTGTTGAGCGCCTTAAATTCGAAGCACCAAATCAGCGGTGGGGTCTTTGGGTCGCAAAAATGATCCAATATGAAAATTTCAAATTATTTTGTAATCTATATACTCACAGTTTCTATATGAATAGGCGCAAAATTTAAAAAAATTAAAAATTTCAAGTTTTACAGCAATTTAAAAAAGAAGACCGATTTTTCGCATAAAAAAGTCGGTAAAAATGGCCAATAAAATTTTTTAAAACAATTTTTTTAAAATAATTTTTTATTCATATAGAAGAGAATTATGTATTTTCAAAGTATGTTAAGTTTAAAGTCAATCCGTTTATTAGTTTTTGAGTAATCGTGCACGCCAATTTCAAAAACATGTTATCGAGAAAAACGCGTTTAAAGTTTTCGCCTGAGCGGCAACTGCGTGCTCACCTGCTCGGAAAAAGGCTCGGTCGGTAGACTTACCGTTCGAATTTCGAAAAAACAAATATAGCCCCGTATTCTACAGATGTTGGGGAGTATTTTAAGCAAAAAATAAAAAAAATGGCTTTTTTGACTAGGCTACCCTCTTAATAGAGGTCTAATTTATTGCACTAGTTCCGAATTTATTGAAGAAAAATAATGTCAAAGGTAAGGGGGCTGACTTTATGTTACATTAGCATCCCCACTTCCAAAAAACACATATAGCATATTGTAAAGAAACTGATATAGGGTAGACCGGGGCACGTTGTCACACATTTTTTTCAATATTTTTTGTATTTTTTACCTTCAATATTTGAGAGTACTGTGATATGCCAAAATTTCGAGTGAACCCTCAGCTTCAATTGGACAGTATCGAATTTTGTGTGATTGTTACTCTACAGTTGTTACATAACAATAAATAACGACAGGTCGCTTGTGACAACGTGCCCCGGTCACGTCCAAACTGTATTCAACGTAAATATCAATATATTATAGTGCGCTGCAATGTAAAAAAGTAAAATCCTTCACAGAAACATTTATTTTATTTCAAAAAAGTACAAAAAGCACGAAGTTTTCGTCTTAATCTAAATACAAGAATTCCACTCGAATGCGCAACTTATTGATCGTTAACAGCAAGACGAATTACTTCTAGATCGACTACTGCGGCTCTCGCAGTTTTCCGTTTGTAGGAGCGCACCATATCCCAATTGCACCTATGACATTAAAATTCGCGACAACGTGCCCCGAGGGCATTTTTTTACTCCAAACAGCCTCATGGCCGACACGTTTGAGATATTCATAAGGTTAGGTATTGCACGCGGTAGGTAAAAGTACATACTTTAAGATAATATAAAGGTCTATTCTGAAAAAACATAAGCTTCATGTCCAGTACGTTGAATATTAGACAATAAAATTTTACTTACGGTCGCAAAAAACTTTCAAGTTGATTTTACGTCAACACGGCTGGAGCAATCTCAACACTGTAAACACACCAAAGATGGGCATACACTAACACGTTTTGGGAATGACGGGTGCTGCCCTCTGGTTATTAGTTTTTTAAATAAAGCCGATGTGACAACGTGCCCCGTGTGACAACGTGCCCCGGTCTACCCTACCTACTTATATAAATAAGAATTTTTTGCTAACTTTTTACTTGCAATTACTACAAAAAGACGAAAAATTTTGAATAGATTTTGAATATGGATGTACTAATACCGCACAGTAAAAAATTTTGTGTATTTTTGTTAAAAATGGACCTTGTTAAAAATGTTTTTGTGTTAAAAATGTAACATACTTATGTGTTAATTTAACTAATTTTGATTATGTTATCTGATTTTTTTGTGTTAAATTCATATTTAAGTAAATCGAATATTAAAATAACACATTTTATATTTAATCGTAAGGTTAACATAAAAATAATGTAGTTTTGTTAAAAAAATATCCTTTTCATTTATATTTAACATTATACAGATGTCTATTGTACATACAAAAATGTTAAATTAACATGTTTTTAATTTATATTTAACATTATACAGATGTCCGTTGTACATAAAATTTTCGTTCATATATCAAACTTTTCTTTATTTTGTGTTAAATTATGGACATAATATTTGTGTCATAATTTGACATATTCACATTATGTTAAATTAACACAAAAATTTGAGTGGACCGTTTGGGATATGTGATTTATGTTATATTTAACATAAATAACAAATTATTTTACTGTGCGGTTATCATAACCACATAAGAGCAAAGTAGTCAAAAATAAAAAGTTAACCATATAAGTTTAATACTAAACTGTTTTTTTAAATCAAATACTAGTAAAATATCTTACTGGAAATTTTTATTGCTTATGGAACAGGTTTAGAAATTATCGAGGACGCTCAAAGTTACAAGAATAAGGTGTATTAAACAAATTTGTTGCTGTGCTGATTTTGGTATTAAAATATGCTTCCAGAATTTGCTGTTCTTAAAATATCTTGATCTCAAATTTATCGTTTATTGTTGAAGTTAACAAAATTCATTGAGAGTATGCTAGCGTATATAGAGTATATGCTAGCGTTACGTACAAGAGTAAAGTACATTAAACAAATTAGTCATTGAGCCGATTTTGATATTATAAAATGTTTTAAAATATTCCAAACACGTTAATGTGACAGAATTAAATCGTATATATTGCTTAATTTTTATTCTTTATTCTCGCAATTTTCTGCTATCACTCCTTTTATGAGAAACACATTTTTAAACAATAGTATTGCGTATATAATATTTATATTGATTTTAATATCTTTTAAATTAAATTGTTACGCTTTATTTAAAAATATATTAATATGATCATTTTTCCGTATAATACCTTTGTCAATAGGCGTGTATTCTTGACATCTTTCTTATCTGTTTCTCTTGTAAAGTAATTCTTTGATATTAATGTGCACCGTTTTGTTGCAGGAATTTTCACAGCTGACAAAAGAACTGGCGGCGGCGCGAGAGAGCATTCTGGAAAGAGAAGAGGAAATTTCCGAATTAAAAGCGGAACGAAATAACACACGTGTGCGTATAAATTTTTCTGACATTTTTAAGCATTCTAACAACTCTTTATGGCCTGACAGGACTTTGTAGGCTCTTTGAACATTTTTTTCTTAATAGATAAATGTTTACATTTGAAGCACAATAAGAATAACAAGTAAATGTAATAAATAAAAATTTGTGGGTTAATGATGAAGAATTAATAAAGGATTAATGATGAAGAATTAATATTATAGCTTTGTCATTAACATGCTTCATTATCGATATTTGCAGCTCTTATTGGAACATCTAGAGTGTTTAGTATCGCGACATGAACGATCACTCAGGATGACGGTTGTGAAACGTCAAGCCGCTGCGCAATCTGGTGTATCATCTGAGGTAGAAGTGCTGAAAGCTTTGAAAAGCCTTTTCGAGCACCACAAGGCTTTGGACGAAAAGGTATTTTATACCATTTCATCAAATGCCATTATATTGCCATTGTGATTTTTCACAGAATTAGGATTGATTTACAAAGATTTCTTTTATGAGAGAGATAATATACGCTGCGAAAAAAAGAGGAAACTGAAGTCAATTTTGATTTGAATTGACTCTAAATTTTTGGTTACAGGATGCAAACAAAAAACTTTTGTATGTTTACTGGCAAACAAAAGAGATTTGTTTGTTAGTTATAAGTTGTACTGCGATGTATGTACTCTATTTGATTTACTGTTGTTTCTGTAATGCACATAAGAATAACAAGAAACGCTTACGTAAAAGATACTCGTATTAATTTGTTACGCGTTTAAGTAGTACGTATTCATTGTTAGATAAATATAAAGTACGCATATGTGCGATTGATGTAGTTGTGAAATCATAGGACAAAATTATTTATCTTTATATTTCTTTTTTTCATAATTGGGTCGACCATATTCAAATCATCTGGTTTTATTTTCTTTTTTTTTATACGAATAAGTATTGTGATCGATTTTTTTCTAAATAAGGTTATTTCCTTATCCCTGAATTTAAATTATAATTCGAAAAAAATCAGTTTCTTGTATAACTTTGTCCGTGATTTTTTATTAAATTATAATTGTTTAAAAATATCAAATTATAAAAAAAATTTGTTTAATACTTCTCAAAAAAAAGATACGTAAAAGTCGAGGAACATGATTTATTATAAGGAGAGTGGTTGGCTGAACTTCCATATCCGACCCAGGTCCTATTTTCATGAAATAGAAGTATGTAACTATTAAATGTAGTCGAATGCCACAAGTGCGAATATGCGGAAACGTTTAGTTTCCGAGATATTAAAATTTTAATTATTCGACTTAATTAACATTCTTCAAGATTTCGATATGAAAAAATAATTAGAATTCAAAATATTTTGCTGAAATGTTTTATTTTATTAGTGTATTAGGAAACTGTAAGTACAGTGTTGTCAAAATATCATTACAAAGAAAAAAACAAGAGATCAGAAAAGCTTATTTTCTCATTGTTTATTAAAAAGTTATATTAACAAAAGAAGTTTCATAAATATGTAGAACGTAACCACATGGGTTTCCAACTTTCCACGTGAAGTGAGATGCACTCCACACCGCTCCTTATTGCTTACAATGCGAAATGAGGTCTATCATTGTACGATTCCACATGGGTTCCCAACTTTCCACACAAACCGAGGTCCACCCTCATTTACCCCTGCCGCAGGGGTGTGTACTATCTAATATACACACATATCAGCAAATTACTTTAGCATTGACACAAACTGTTATATTTCTCAGTTACATTTATTAACAACTTTTTAACAAACAACGAGCGACGGCTAAAACCTTTTGAATGTTGTTCAGGGTCATGACCTTGACAACATTTCAGCGAAATATTTTTAAATTCTTATCTTTTTTTTATAGAAATCTTACAAAATGTTAATTTAGCCAGATAATTAATTCTAGAACGGTACACTGGGTTAGCGTAACCCTCAGCGATTTTAAAAGTCGCGCCACTTCTATATTGTATTGGGGGGGCGGGGGTCGGGCCAGGGGACGGACTTTGGAGTAGAGTTCCTATAATAAGAGTTAGGACACCGTTATAGCTTTGTCTCACTCCCACTAACTTCTTGGCTAAAGCATATGGCGACCATGATAGCTTTATCTCACTCCCACTTATAGCTTGTCTCACTCCCACTAACTTGGTTGAAACATATGGCGGGACCAATCAAAAATCGTCACCACATTGGCTTAACTCTTATTATAGGAACTCTACTTTGGAGAGCTCTCTACCACAGTAAGCTGCACCCATAATTGAACCAGCGCATTGAAAACTGCCGAGTAGGAAGCATCGAAAGTTAGTCTTTGGGTTATACTAACCCAGTGTACCGTTAACGTTAGTAAACCCGTGATACATACTAATTTTGTAAAAATAATTAAATAGAATTTTGTAATAAAATGGAATTGAAAAATTAAATAAACATTTTTTTCATTGATCTTATGACACCAATGTTACCTAATAATGTACAATAATTTCAATTTTTGCTATATGTCATTAGAATGCTAATGTCATTAGATTATTTACCAATTTTTCACTAAAAACATTTAATATTTAATATCAAATCACGTATATAATTTATTTTATTTATTACCATAAAAAGTTACTAAGAGCCAAAAATTACCTACATTCACCATTCAAAATAATTATACTTTTTGGAAGTAATTGAAAATATGCATTAATCCCTTTAAAGTAGACCTATAAACCTTTACAATCTCAGTATAGTTAGGTCACAACTCGTTTTAGAAAAAGAAATATGATTAAATAAACAAAAACCGCAATTTTACTCAATTAAAAAAAATTTGTTTTGAAATTTTGTAAATAGCTCCTGTGCAAAAGTTTTTTTTTTGCTTTCTAACATGAATATTTAAGTGTCTGAGATTCTAAACTCTAAACTATCGATTAAAAAAAAAATTGCCCTAAAATGTGCAGTTGATCAAAAGTTATAGTAAAAAGAAAGCGGCGGGTTAGTCTAACCCATGTGTACCATCTACGTTACTTTTAGAAGTGTACCGTTCTAGGGTTAAGATTTGAATATCTTAGGAACTAGACGTTTCTGCACATTCGCATTTGTGACATTTGATTACATTTAGTAAGTGCTATGTGCCTGTAAAATTTTATTAAAATCGGGCCTGGATACGGAAATCTTGTCGAACGCTTCAAAGATTTTAATGCTATTTTGTATCACAACTTCACATTTCTTGTAATGGTTTATTCTCTTTTTCTTGGTCTATTTCGTATTAAAATTACAAATGAAGGACATTAATATCAACATATCGATACGGAAGATCGATAGCACAAGAGGTTAATTTTGAAAAATAAAATAAACCCAAAGTATTGCTTCTGTTTGAGTTTTATTACGTTTTACATCGTTTATTACACAATTGTTTTTCTCTTTGACATTTTTCACTTTTATTTTTAAACTTTTGTAAACGTTAGGCTGGCGTCCTATGAAGCGGATTACGCGGAACGGAACGAGCATATCACTAATCACGGGATCGTTCTGATAGAACCCTGTCAAAGATTCTGTCGAAACGGTCCCGTGATTGGTGATACGCTCGTTCCGTTTCCGCGTTATTTGCTTCATGGGACGCCAGCCTTAGAATAAGATCGGGATGAATGGGAGCATAAATAATAGAATTTAATAATAATTGAATAGTGATAAAACTTTTATTCGATATTTATGTAATCACAGCGATGCGTTACGTATCTTGATCTGCGCAAAAACCGTATGTTCAATATTTCTCTTTTTTTTCTAAACATTTAGATATATGTGAAAATTATGTATTTTAAAATGCGCAGAATTTACCTCTTAAAAAAATTAAAAAATTAATATTTTGGTCATTTTTAAGTGCATTCTCTTTCTCCCGCCCCTTTTTTCCTTAGACACAATGTTAAATTGACGCAATGTTCTCGCGACTTTCCATTGTTTGTATATATGTATATATGTACGTATACAAGGCGTCATGTAATATGCGAACCACTACTCGTGGACAGGTATAGCGAATAAAACTGAATCAAAACATCTGTCACCGTTTTGTAAGTTTCTCAATAATTAATTAATAAAGCTCCACAAATCAGAATGCGTCCGTATGATTCGACAAGAAAGAGCAGCTCAACGTTCACGTTGCTACACGCGTGGCGAAATATTAGGAGGAGTATTGTATAAATATAACAATGGCTATGCACAAATAATGCTCATGTATAGCAATTGTTATTTACTTAGCGCTCTTCCCAATGCCTCGTCATGTGCTTAACAACGTGTATCTTTATTTATTAATTTCTTATTAATTATTGAGAAATTTACAAAACGGTAAAGGACTTTTCGATTCAATTTTACCCGCTCTACCTGCCCACAAGCAGTGGTCCGCATGTTACGTGACACTCTATATATATATGTATATGTATATATATATATGTATGTATGTACGATGTTTGTAACTAGAGGATTATTGTTGCTGATGAAACCATTTCAGGTACGTGAGCGTTTGCGCGTGGCCCTTGAAAGAAATACGAGTCTTGAGGAAGAACTAGCCCATACCAAAGAGGAAGTGAGTTCTATACTTTGTTAAATTAAAATACGAAAATATTAAAAATATTTCCTTGATAAAAGATGTCTATCTGGAAATATTTAAGAAACTTGGAATTTACAGAGAATTTTTTTCTGCCTGAAGAAATCAGAATTTACAGGGAATTTTTATGTATAAGTTTAATATGATCTATTTCCTTATTTATTGCATTTCTTCGAAATATATATATATATATATATATATTATATACATATACAGGGTGAATAATCAGTTAAAGTGTTACAAACTTATATCTCGGAAACAAAGCATTTTAGAGAAAAATGTTTCATATAAGAGTTTTGTGACTTCGAGGGAGACATAAGATAGTGTCATTGGTTTGACCTTGGATAGTAGTTTGAAGAAACGGCTTCGCCCCATTATTTTCATCTATTTGTAACATATTCACGAGTTAAAAAAAAATCAGTCAATACCATGTTATGGAGCAAAGATTCGGTTTCAGGAATCCATTTTTGGAATTGCTATATGATTTTTAACGGAGTTATGAACGATTAAAGTCAAAATGCCCACTTATTCTTCAACTCTCGATAACTTGATAAGAAAAAATCGAAATCAAAATCAAAATTTAAAAAAAAGGTTTTGTAAAAATTTCAGGCTTTAAGGGGGGAGCCTGAATTAGAACGCTAAAAACAAACATAATTTTTGCAATTTTTTTTCTTGGCTCCAATAAAATGAATTTTTTCGAAACTTTTGGGGTGTTTTATCACACATTTTGACATTAACGAAAAAAAATTTTTATACAAAAATATTGATTTTTAGTATTAAATGTTCAGCAATATCTACAACCACGTTTTTCGAATTCTCGTACAAGATAGAGAAAAATCTATTTGACTAATCGACTTGATCCAAGATTTTTTAGTTACATAATTGCATTCTCTTCTATGTGAACCTAAGAGATTTATAAATTTAACAACTTTTTTTTAAACAATTAAGTTGAAAATTTTTGGCGAAAATCGTAACTTTTTTTTCAATGTCTCACAATTAGTTTAATTTTCGATATTAAATTTTTTTAGGTTCACATAGAAGAGAATGCAATTATGTAACTAAAAAATCTTGGATCAAGTCGATTAGTCAAATAGATTTTTCTCTATCTTGTACGAGAATTCGAAAAACGTGGTTGTAGATATTGCTGAACATTTAATACTAAAAATCAATATTTTTGTATAAAAAATTTTTTTTGTTAATGTCAAAATGTGTGATAAAACACCCCAAAAGTTTCGAAAAGATTCGTTTTATTGGAGCCGAGAAAAAAAATTGCAAAAATTATGCTTTTTTTTAGCGTTCTAATTCAGGCTCCCCCCTTAACATGAAAAAATCAAAAAATTCTTTCAGGTTTTTTTTATGCATATGACACGCCCACAAAGTAACAAGAAAATTTCGCACTTTATCAAGCTCGTTTTCTGTGTGTTAAAATTAGCATAATTGAAGAAAGTTAAAAATAGCTGCGACCTTTCGAAAGTAGAGATTTTAAGCTTCAAAACTCTTTTTCTAGATTTGGATTCACATTTTTTAAAACAAAATTACAGCTGTTTAAAATTGGCTTATTTCTTATCTCTATCCTCGATTCCTTAATTAGAGCCTCCGCACAAGACTTTCGTATGGTAACGTAGTGTAACGAAACGTGGGTCAACGCACAAGAAACGTATCGGTTACGGCGTTATACGTCAATACGTTTCTTGTGCGTTGATCCACGTTAAGTTACGCTACGCTATCATACGAGAGTCTTGTGCGGAGACTCTTATTTGGCGGAATGTATATAGGGTATCACTTAATTCGCGCCCACTATTTACACTGCGATATTTCTTATAAAAAATTGAGTCGAAAAGTCCTGAGCCATTTTTTTCTATAATGCTTAACAAAGCAGTAATTATTGAGTACAGTCAATCCACTCAATGCCGTCCTTTAGCTGAGTGTATGTCAATGAGCCGCGCGCCTGATAGTATGCGTGAGCGCATAATAATTACTGCTTTATTAAGCATTATAGAAAAAATGACTTTTTGACTCAATTTTTGATAAGGAATATCACTGTATAAATAGTAGGTGCGAATTAGGTGACACTCTGTATATATACAAAGTTCAAAACATGTGAACATTAATAATCTACTTTATATATGCTAAATTAGCTAAATAGTTTAGAATTTTTAATAAACAATTTTTCAGATATTACATGGCTTTAAATTTTTGTTGGTAAAAATTTATTTAAGGATATTCATTTTGAGGTCATTCAATACATTTTTACCGAGGAATACAAAATAGTATTGGAAGTTTTTAGAAGTTTATTTCAAGAATGTTCTAATTTTGCCTGGATCTGAATAAAATACTTGGAAAATCAGAAAATTTTTAGATAGACATCTCGGCAACGAAAATCTTATTGAGTTTGACGTGTGTTAATATCTTTTTGTCTCACAAGAAACATTATAGGGTAGACCGGGGACAAAAGTAACATTTTGAGTTTAAGATTTTATAACAGTTAAAATATAATATCTACGTAAAAAAGACCTGTACCTTTAGATGTAGAATTTATTTGACTACAAAATTATTTTGTGCTGATTTCAGTAATGTAACTAGGAAAAAAGTTATTATTGTTTAAAGACTATGAGGAATACTGTTACAACCGTCCCAACCCCCGGGACAATTGTAACAGCAGAGGGGGACGATTGTACCACATCATTTATAAACAAAATAAAGGTTATTTAGTAGGTTTAATTAATCAGTCTTACGAATTTAATGATAAAATAATTTGTTACATGACAATATCAGTATTTTTTTACATTGTAACAAACAAAAACAAATAATACTGTTCTCAACTGAAAGACTATTTATATAATCATATATATTTAAAAAATTAACCATAATAAAATGAAAAAAAAAAAAAACAGAAAATAGCTCTCTCTCTCTCTCTCTCTCTGTCTGTCTTTCCTTATAATATAAACATAAAAAATGTATAATGTAAATATAAATTTAATATTAACATAAAAACTGAAAATAAAGAATCACGCAAATAAATCTATTTTTTTTGTTTTTTAGCGGTAGCACGGCTAGATTTCTTTGGTTCAGGTTTACTTTGCAAATTCGAAAGATTTTTTTTAACTCTTTTCTTTTGCTTGTCTTCATACTCAATCTGCACGTTTTCCTTTTCTGGCGTGTCTGTGTAGATGGCTGATTTTATTGCAGCTTCTATATCCCATGGTAACAGAGGATTCTGTGTGATCTTCCTCATTTGTAGAATCTTTCTTCCTTTTGTATCTCATCAGAGATACATGACACAAGTCATACTTTTTGGCAGCCGCACGAATGGATAACTGACCCTTCATAACCTCTTCAAACGCCTGTTCGTATAAATCTATTTCTTTCGTGCCCCGTTGCGTCTTGCGTTTTCTTGTTCGCGGCATTCTACGAAGAAAAATACAAATAACATTGTAAAAAACAACACTAAAATAAGACCAACCAAACGGGGTTAGGTTAAGTTGAAGTTGTCCCCGAGCAACGGGGACAATTGTAACGCTACAACTGTCCCCAGGCATTGATGTTACAATTGTCCCCTAATGATATTTTATGATTCAAAGTAAATTTTTTACATAAATATCTGGATGAAAGTCAATCGTATTATGCAAATCATCAACATAGATAATCACTAAAACATATAAAAATAAAACCTTATACCTTCGGCATAAAGAAAGAAAAATATTTCAGATTTTATGCACGTAAGAAAACTTACTTTAGGAAGGAAAAAAGTAACTTCTTCTCCTGCACACGTGCACGTTCCGCGAGAGGCGGCAATGAATTAAGAAACAAATGCCGCTCCATCTAGCGGATCTCGCCTCGCGGTCCCACATACGTATCTTTTATAATTTAAGAAATATTCACGATGTTACAACTGTACCCTGTTACTTTTGTCCCCGGTCTACCCTACATAAAATATTAAAGTTCTAGACATTATAAACGTTGAGACTCTAGACTCTTGTGACTCTTATCGTCATCTAATATAAGTGTGGTTTGCAGTTCCAGCAATATAAAATAAGCGGGCATCCACTGAAAACGTTAGATGATAGACCAAAAGAGAATGGACAGACGGATGAAATTCAGCAACAGAATAAGGTATCAAAAAATCGTATTACCAATATAATCTTGATCGAATCCCATAGGCACAAACATTCACAGATACATATGCTTTTCATACTTCGCACCGATCATGGATAAGTGGAAGTGTTTAAAATTTGTATGAGAGTCGTAAAATGCATTTGTGGAACTTTTTTCACTTTGCATGCTCATGTTTAGCATATATATCCTCTTTCCCTCACTTGTTAAAGTTTTACTTGGAAGCTTTAGGTTCTTTATATTATCGAGGTCTATAAGCCTCTCTAGTTTGAGCGAGAGCCGTGACTCGAGTCCGCGTTATTGGTTGGTATACAATTGATGTACAATTATATTTCTTTCGTAATATTTATTTAAATATTGATGCATTTTATCGTTGAATTATCACTAACGCCGTGATTCTAGAATAGTGTCATCTTATTATTTCATTTAAAACATTTCTCATATTGCACATGATGTTAAAGACCGCATAAGACTTTACATAAAATTATCATGAACATTTACGTAAACATGTTTTTGTATTTCTCGAGAGTAACACTTAAACAGGTGCACTTTTGTCCCGGATGATATATGAATTATCGACAGATCACTTTTTGTTTGTTATTTCATTGATTCGCTGCATCCATGAGAATGTATCTATCATAGTCGTGCATGATGGTCGTGCAGTCGCGTAGTCGTGTAGTATTAGACGTAGTTTTTGGGAATTTCGCGGCGATGCTGGAGAGGCAATGCGAGCGAGGCATTCTGAATGTAGTGTTGTGATCGGGCAGAATGAGACTGAGCAGGCAGCAAGCCAGCCGCAGCAGCAGCAACAATACCATCAACATCAAACGCAACCGCTGCAGCAGCAACAGCAACAGCAACAACAACAATCGGTACAAAAACCAGGTACAGAGAAGTCCGCCGAAGTTGGCAGTAGATTGAGCAATGGAAGTCTCGATCCAGCCGAGCAGGATTCAGCAGTACGAGTAATAGATTTGCAAGCCACTCTCGACAAGCAGGTATGAATCAGTATTGTACGACGGAACGGATAGAAAAAGTCCAACTGTTAACAGAACTTCAGGTAGCTTTCCATCTCTATTAACAGAACTATTAACAGAACTTCAGGTAGTTTTCTATCTCTGTGTATATGAATATATATAAAGATCATAACTAATTTTTATAATCTTACTTCCGCAATAGAATACTAGTTTTTTTATTTTACACACACACACACACACACACACACAGACACACACACACGCGCGCGCGCGCGCGCGCACATGCACGCATGCACGCATGCATATACGTATCCATAAAGAAATACAGAGAGAGAAAGAGGGAGAGGTAAAGAAACAAAATGGGAGTCGAAGAGAATCATTAGAAATTACTATCTGAATCAATTGGTAATTGTTTAGAATTGGCTTTTCCCGATTTTGATATTTTTTTACTCTTAACAAAAAGCTTTGTTGTAATTCTGACAACGATAGGGTAACTCCGGTATATACGCCGCACCTAAGGACAACTTAATTTATTAAGTACTATTTACTATGTTTAAGGCAAATGAATTATACCAATAAAAACTTTATATTGTCTACTACTATAAAAGAATTAGAAATATGAAATATTTATTCCTTGTATTTAACAAAAAAAACTTTCAGAAATTCTTGCATTTTTGCCATATATCCCATACGGGTGGGATATATGACATTTATAGGTGGAATATATACGCCTTATATATTGTATATAAAATTACAAATAATATTTATAAATAAGGCAATAAAATGTCATAAGAAGTTATAAAATGTGTGTAAAAAGTTTATTAAGATGTAAGAATGATAAACAAATTATAAAACTGAAAAATTTTCAATATTTTGCTCACAAAGTTCCTCTTATGAGGAAGCTTGTATTTTATTCGATGCATAATTATTAGTATTTATTAGTTTGGCTTCCTTATAGAGGAAGGTTTATGAGCGAAATAAAATAGGAGCAATGGTAGCGATGTAATGATGAGGAACCAATCTGCAAGTTTCTAACTTGCACACTTTTTTTAATTTTAAATTTAATCTTTTTATGAATTGATAGAGGATCAGCTTATATATAGTAGCACAAGTGAGGTTTTACAATCGACGCAATGTCAAATCGATGTTGACTTTGGGAGTTCAGGCTACATGGTCTATATATGGACTTCGCATATGGACCTTTAATCGCGTATAAAGTTGTGTCTAATCAACCAAATCCTAAATAAGTATATATGAAATAGGGGTAGAAAAGACCGAAGAAGGTAATAGAATTAGAAATAGCCCGATATCTCCAAATTTGCGGAAGTTAGAGCAGCCACGGACATCAAATCCACACACACACACACACACACACACACACACACACACACACACACACACACACACACACACACACACACACACACACACACACACACACACACACACACACACACACACACACACACACACACACACACACACACACACACACACACACACACACACACGCGCGCGCGCGCGCGGACATTTTTTTAACGCAATTTTTCGACGTTTTAGAATACTCTGAACATATTAGCATCAAAAACTCAAAAAACAATCTTTTCTTTGGTTTTTTCTACCCCTATTTCATATATAATTCTTTTAAATTTTATTGATTAGACCCAACTTTATACGCAATCAAAGGTTCATATACGAAATTTACGAAAACAAAGCTTCCTCTATGAGGAAGCAAAAAATAGAAGAGCGATAGATGCATCAAAGATTATTGTTATACGATCCAAAAAAAGAAGGAAAAAGAACACATAGGAGATTTCGAGTTTTACAAAGTGTCTGTACTTGGCATAAATCTCGCATGCTAAAAATGCCATATATCCTAATAAACAAAAAATACAAGAGCTATGCACTTGTATTTTGCTGTATTCCATCATTTACTATCCCTCTACACTTATGTATCATGAAATAACCATTAAACTTTTACATTCCTTACAGTAATCATTTTACGTAGTCGTAATATATGATCGCGCTACTTACTACGGTGAGAAATTGGTTCAACTCACGACGATTTTGTTAATATTAACAGTGAAGAACTGAAATTACAATACAATGCTAATATGGCATAAAGGCTCATAACAGTGTGATTGCGAGCAAGTATCTTTATTCCTTCTATTTTTTCTGACTTCTGCGGCGTAAATCCTCGCGCGGCGTAAATACCGGAGTTACCCTAATAAAAATTGGGAGCGATCGCAGAATATGTGATCTATTTATTTTTGTCAACACAAACAGGCATTAATTGATGTATGTGTTTAACTTCATACTTGAAACTTTATTTGCATATTGAAGTAAGTGCTTGGGCGGGGAGGGATGAAATCCATCCCCCACCCACGCATATGTTGTTTGGGTGTATAAGCAAACGAGCAGGGGATGGAATGGGGTGGACCTCACTTCACGTGAAAAGTTGGAAACCCATATGGAACCATACAATGATAAACCTTGTTCTGCCCTGTAAGCAGGGGGTGAGGTAGTGTGGACCTCACCTCGCGTGGAAAGTTAGAAATCCATGTGGAATCATTTTGTGTTAAAAATAATTACTGTATTTTCAAGTAAAAGAAAATTTGAATTCTAATAAGAAATAATAAATAATAATGAGGAGTCCTATAATAGGTCAACATACAAACTTTCATTATTTTTATATACACGGTGTTCGAAAATTACGTACATTTTATTTAAATTCTTTTATTAATAACTTTTTAATAAACAACGAGCAATGGCTAAAACCTTTTGAAGGTTACTTAGAAGGGTGACTTTGACAACATATGTCAAGATCAAGATCATTGGAGATGGGTTTATTAATCTAAATAATTGCCCAACTTGACAATAACATACACTCTTTTGCAAAGAAAAAAAATTGAAAAATTTTAAAATTCAGAAAAGCCTTAATTCTAAACAATAATCAATAAATTTTTTATCCATTAAATATAAAAGAAAATGTTAAGACAAAATTTGCACTATTCGAAAGAGCAACTATGATGATAGAAACAAATGTTTTATATCTTTTAGAAAATATATCGACGTTATCGATATTTTTTTTAACATTATATTTTTCTCTAAGTAATTTGTTTCTTCGATTTATTCCGCATGTAAAGGTATTACAAATTATACAAAATAAACAGCTTATGAAATAATTTATATTTTATTCTTACATATTTTGACACAAAATATGAAATATTTATTTTTCGATGACTGCTTTAATATTTTTATGTAAAAATTAATAAAATACATGGTTTTAAGAAAAATACATAAACACTATGTAATCAGAATAAAATATAAAATATTTTGTAAATTATTTATCTTTTTATAACTGTTATATGCAAAATGAATGGAGGTATCAAAAAACATCGCCCAATTTAAGCTATCCGGGTTATCAATTATGTATAATTTTGTAGATAATAATGATAGTATTAAAGAAAAAATAGTTTTACATCCTCAAACCCCCGCCGGAAGCAGTTCTGACCTCCTAATGATGTGGTTTTATTCGTTTGATAGCTCATCATCAGAGCTGTTCAAGATGATAACGGGGGAGGGAGAGCTCCCCCGTGGCATGCAAGCGGCGGATATACCCATTATTTTTTTATTTAAAATATATTGATACCTTCTGAGCATAGCAATGACGAATTTGTTATCTTGGACAGCTCTCATGATGAGCCATCGAACAAATAAAATGACATCATTAGGAGGTCAGAACAGCTTTCGACGGAGGTTTAAAGATCTAAAATTATTTTTTCTTTAATATTACCATTATTATCTACAAAATTATATATGATTGATAGCCCAAAACCCTATAAAAATGGGCGAAGTTCTTTTACAAAACAAGTAAACAAAAATCATAGAATAATTTTATATAGAAAGATATTTATTACAATATCTGAAAAAATTCATGGTATAAAAAATTTGTTTCTATTTGCTACCTTAAACAATGTAACTTTTCTCTTAAATTTTCTTTTGCACTTAACGAATACAAAATTATAATATTATAGTATACAAGATGGCATTTTTAATGACTTACGGCGCACGCGAACATCTTGTGTGTGTGCGTGTGTGTGTGTGTGTGTGTGCGTGCGCGCGTGCGTGTGCGTGTGCGTGTGCGTGCGTGCGTGTGTGTGTGTGTGTGTATGTGTGCGTGTGCGTGTGTGCGTGTGTGTGTGTGTGTGTGTGTGTGTGTGTGTGTGTGTGTGTTGTGTGTGTGTGTGCGCGCGCGCGCAAGCTCGTGCACATACGTAAAACTGTAAAACAGCGATATCATTAACGATTTTGCATGAATCATTCACTCTAAGCACAGTATTGATTGCCGAATGTTTGAATTCTAAAGAAACATGTATTGTTTAATATTTTGTAGTGTGTTATCTCAATAACAAGTGTACTTTTATTATTTTTTCTAATTTGTACTACACCAGATATTTCGTAAGAGAAATCTTTTATTTTATGAAATTTAACAAAAACATTTAAATGACATTGATATACATATTATTACATATTTAGCTCATTAAAGTGCATGACAATTTTGTAATGTAGATTCTTATCGCTTGTCTCTTAAAGAATATTATGATAAAATATAATTAAAATTAACAAAAGTTTCGCTCGACAAGCAATAGCTAAATAATATCAAACGGCCAATTTCGAGCTAATACCAGATGTTAGAAAAAAATATTTAATACACACAAGGCACGAAACGTAAACAATTCTGTATACGATTATTGAATGTATTAAATATTTTTTTCTAACATCTGGTATTAGCTCGAAATTGGCCGTTTGATATTATTTAAAATATAATTATTTTAAACTTTGAACATATACTATTATAGCGTTTTTTCTTGGCTGCACTATCGCCCACTAGTGCACTAGTGGGCGGTAGTGCAGCCAAGAAAAAACATTATTAGAAATTTATAGAGGGTGACGGCTGGTCTGGTGGGTAGAGCGCCAGATTCGTAATCCGAAGAACCGGGTTCGAATCCCGCTAGGCCACTGAGAATTTCTCAGTGAAAACGCCGTCCCCCCATCTAGCGGAGAGAGGTATCCCTAGGTGGAAAACTGGGCTCCGTCTTTCGGAAGAGACGTTAAACCGTTGGTCCAAAGGAAATGATAATAGTAGGGAAAATGATAATAGTAGGGAAAAGAATTGGATAGGGTTGGGTACGTCCCTTGAAAAACGCCTCTCCCCCCTTGAATTGGATAGAATTGGATAGGGTTGGGTACGTCCCTTTAAAAAACGCCCTTTAAAACCCCTTGGGGTATATAAAGTATATATCTTTATCCTTTTTTTTTTTAGAAATTTATAGAATATCCTAAAAATCGGGATATTTAATGATAGATTCTTTGACTAGTTTAAAGTCGTTTTTCTCTCAATGACAATATTGAAAGAAATAAGTATTTATCGTAGTTTTTCGAATTTTAATATGTTATAACTGTAATTTTGAGATTTCTTCATAACTATAATTATAAGATTCAAATTATAATTTTATTAAAATACACCCTTCTCTAAAATTAGATAAAGAAGACATTTGAAAAACTTACCCTTATGAAAAAGTAGTACTGGTTTTAATACTGGCAAAAGTATTGGTGAAAGTACTGGAGACATAAGTACTCAAAGTACTACTAAATTCGACCATACTGACTTCGTCAGTACTCCTTCCCAGTACTCATCCAATACTCATTCAGTACTCCCTTCAGTACTTCCTCTAGTACTCCCTCCAGTACTCCCGCCAGTACTTTCTCCAGTACTCCCTCCAGTACTTTCTCCAGTACTTCCCCCAGTACTCCCCCCAGTACTCCCCCCAGTACTCCCCCCAGTACTCCCCCCAGTACTCCCTCCAGTACTCCCACCAGTGTACTCCCTCCAGTACTCCCACCAGTACTCCCTCCAGTACTCCCACCAGTACTCCCTCCAGTACTCCCACCAGTACTCCCTCCAGTACTCCCACCAGTGTACTCTCTCCAGTACTCTTTTAGTACTTATCGAATACGTGGGATACTAACGTGTGGTACAGGCTCTACAAAGGCTTTACAGGTTCTACCAAGTAGAACAAAAAGTCAAGATGATATCAAAATAACGTCATATTGATAGTTTAATGTGTTAATTTAGTAATTTATTAATTTAGTATTTCCAAGATACGTTACGAAAAAGTAGTACTAGCAATCAGTACTCAGTACTGAGTGATCAGTACTCGTAGTATTGACAATACCCAATCAGCAAAGAAATGTTTTTAAAAATATTTTTAAAAACATTTGGAAATAGTTATTTGTGTAACAAGTGCGGGAAGTTGAAAATTGGACACAGGTGCGGAGTGGACGCACAAGCCGAAGGCGAGTGCGATCACCCGCACGCGTGTCCAATTTTCAACCCGCATGTGTTACACACACTATTTTATATCACACGTGCGTGGAAAGTGGCCCATTACGCGCGTGTTTTTTGTGCGACAAATAGCCAATTCCACACACCACTCGAAACAGTGCGGTAATGAGATATTACCGCACTGTTTCGATCGAAAGTGGTGTGTGGAATTGGCTATTTGTCGCACAAAAAACACGCGCGTAATGGGCCACTTTCCACGCACGTATGATATAAACATTTTTGAAAACATTTTTAAAAATTATGTTAAAAATAATGGGTTAACAGACCTTTTTTTCATTGAAAAAACATTTATTGTAACATTTAAAAAAACATTTTTTTAATGTTTGAAAACGTTTATTTTAACGTTTAGGAAAAATGTTTTTTTAATGTTTAAAAAATGTTTATTTTAACGTTTAAAAAGATATTTTTTTAGTGTTTAAAAACGTTTATTTTAACGTTTAAGAAAGTGTTTTCTTAATGTTAAAAAAACGTTTATTTTAACGTTTAAAAAGACATTTTTTTAATGTTTGAAAATGTTTATATTAACGTTTGAGAAAATGTTTTTTTTATGTTACAAAAACATCTATTTTAACGTGTTCTAAAATGTTTTTTTAACGTTTGAAAAACGTTAATTTAAGATTTGAATAAATATTTCTTTCACATTTAAAAAGTTTTTTTTAAATAGTTGAAAAACAACATCTTAAAAATTGTTTTTTTATATATTTATATTATTAGTTGTATAAAAATCTTAGTATTCATATTAAAAGAACATTTTTCAAACGTAAGATGTTTTTCAAACATTTAAACAACCTTTCAAATGTGAAACAATTATTTTTCCAATCTAAAATAAACGTTTTAAATATAAACGTTAAGAAACATTTTTTATTTATAAACTTAATTGTGTGCTCATTGATAGGCTTTAAAACAACAAAGTACTTTATTAAAATTGAAAAAATAAATGTTAAAATTTTATTTTACTTATTATTTTATTGGAATATATTTCTATACAAATATCTATATATTATTTATATATAGATATATATATATATATATATATTTTTCTTTTATATGTAATATATTTATCTTTATATATTTGTCACGCGTCACCTTTTACTCTCCGAAATCCTATGTAGATAAACCCGAAAATGTTAACCTTACGTAAATGAACAAGAGCTGGACAGTATATATCCCATGTAAAATATCTTTATGGGAGATTTTTTTCCTCATCGTTCTTTTGGTTCTCATTGTTCTCATCACTATTCTCGCAGTTTTCAGAGTTATCATCGTTGTCATCTGAATGAGCCTCGTTATTGTTGCCGGTGTGTCTGTTAATGTTAAATATATCTCTATAATTATCGTTATTCTCGAAATCAAAGTGTTCAGAGTACTCAAAATGTTCAGAATTATTAGAAAATTCAGAATGGTGAGGAAGTTCAGAATGATGAAAAAGTTAAGAATAATGAGAAAATTCAGATTCTTTTTGATTATGAAGAAAATCTGGTATTACGGAACTTTGGCTTTTAATGTTATGTTTACATAAAATACATAGATTTTAAAATATATAGTATCTTTACTCTTTAAAAACATTTATTTTTTCAGATTTTCTACTACACAATCACTATAACAAATGTGTTAATGGAAAAAAATATAACTAAATAAAAAAAACTAACAGCACAAAATAAATTATAGGAAGGAAGGCTGGCTGATTTTCGAGTTATAAAAAGGTCATTAACTTAAATTTAAAAACAAAATCTCGTTTAATTAAACAAATTTTAAATACAATTAACGTTTTACGTTTCGACTATATATACTAGTCTTCTTCAGAAACCTGATACATAAGAAATAATACATAAAAATAATTAAAAAATAAAAAGAAATAAAATTGCTACAGATAAAAAGGATAGAGAACAAAGCCGCATACTTTGGACTGACTTGCCAGAAATCTAAGCTAAGATCTACACTATGACATAGTATAGACCTTAGCCACAATTAATGTATATACGAGTTGTCAAAAATAGAATAAAATAAGTCAAGTAATAAAATTGTTACTATTATCTATACTGTTGTTATTATTATCAAACGATATTATTTGACAGTGTAAAATTGTAATACATATATTAAAATTACATTAGGGCTAGAATATAAACCAGAGCCACAAGAATGAGAGCAATTCCAAGATCTCAAGACGAGAATTAACCAGATCTTACAGGACGGAATTAAGGAGTCTGGATTACTGATTGAAATCAAAGTAAGAAAAGAAAAGAAAAGAAAAGAAAAGAGAGGGGGGCCTCTGCATTTGTCTACGAGATCAATTCTAGGGCTAGAATATAAACCAGAGCCACAAGAATAAGAGCAATTCCAAGATCTCAAGACGAGAATTAATCTTGCAGAGCCCCTTGTACTACTACGATCAATGTCGATCTTCCAATATGGCGTCCCAAATGAGAATATCGGAAGGGCCCTGCTCGCTGGACCGGACTCTTCGCCTTAATCCTCGGATCCCCGGGACCGGCGCGAGAACGCCGATCGGTTCACCTCGCCCAGGCCCGGCACGTCAGCCAAACCCGCTTCCCGACCAAGCCCGACACGCCCCGCTCCTCAGAGCCAATCCTTATTCCGAAGTTACGGATCCAATTTGCCGACTTCCCTTACCTACATTAGTCTATCGACTAGAGGCTCTTTACCTTGGAGACCTGCTGCGGATATGGGTACGAACCGGCGCGACACCTCCACGTGGCCCTCTCCTGGATTTTCAAGGTCCGAGGGGAAGATCCGGACACCGCCGCAACTGCGGTGCTCTTCGCGTTCCAAACCCTATCTCCCTGCTAGAGGTTTCCAGGGAACTCGAACGCTTATACAGAAAAGAAAACTCTTCCCGGATCTCCCGACGGCGTCTCCAGGTCATTTTGGGTTACCCCGAACGAGCTCTCCTTGGGAAGTCGAATCTCGCTCGGTTGGTCTCCAGAATCGTAACCGACGTTTTGTTCCCCGGAAAAAATCTCCCGGAAATCAGTTCCCGGAAAAAATCTCTCCGGAAAAAATCTCCCCATCAAAAAATCTCCCCCGGAAAAAATCTCCCTCGGAAAATATCTCCCCCGGAAAAAATCTCCCCCGGAAAAAATCTCCCCCGGCAAAAATCTCCCCCGGAAAAAATCTCCCCCGGAAACATTTTCGGTGCCCAGCAAAAACCGAAGTGCCACATGGGTTTACAACTTTCCACGTGTGAAAAGCCCACGCACGTACTTTGCAAGGCACACTATGTGTATAGTTTAATGATAGTGGAGCCCCCCGCAGGGCCGTGACTAAAAACAAAGACAATAAATACATAACTCATGATAATTTAAAACAACGAAAGATTGACAGCAACATTCCTCAGGAATTTAAACGCATTCAACAAAGCGCAATTAACGTAATACAATCGGCGTAACTAACAACAAAGATAAATAACACATAAATCATAACACATTTTTATAACGACAGATTGGCAGCGACATTTTTCAAATATTGTAACACATCCTGTCGGTTGTATGCTGCAACGAGACTCTTCAATCGCGCATCGTTGTCTTTGTAGCGCTTGTTTCTATTATTCGCAGGAGCGTGAGCATTCGCGCGCGCAATGTGAGCCTCGACGAGACCCTGCTCTGCCTGAAGCAACTCGATCATTTTCCACAGTACGAGATGCGAACCATTTGCTCTCCGATTTAGTGCATGGTGCCATCCTTCCACTGCATTGTTGGTACGAGCAACAGCCACCATCACTGAGGAGTAGTGGTTCCACAAAGAAACATCAAACATTGCGCCGCGTCGTACTTTACGACGACCTAACACGCCAACCCAAGTGTGCTCAAAATAATCGAGGAAATCCCTCTCAAATCCTTCTCATTATCAGTGAAAAATTTCGACTGTAGCAAAGCATCGTACGCGTAATGTACATCGCAGAAAGGAACGAATGCCAATGCGAATAACATTCGTAAATTACGAGCCACGCGGCTGCTCTCGCGGTACAATGGCGCAAGGTCGTGATCTTGTATACTACGCCAAAGTGCTTGACCGAAATGGAATAAACACCCCTTGAGTTCACATTCGGGAAATTCTAGTGTAACGGCTTTTAAAAATGCCATCTCAAAATCCGACATTACATTTTTTGGGGCCACCCCGGGAATAGCATCTTTTAGAACCCGCAACAGAGTTTGATATGTTCTCTTGCGTCGATTAGGGCATAACGCATATACAAGAGGCACAACCTTGCCATTCACCTCCCCATGTACGGTGTACAGTTGGTCGAATATTTCAGGCACTACTTTAAAAGTACCATCACAATACCATGTGTCACATCCTCGCAACACCTGCAGATTATTCTCCGTAGCAAATATAAGCAGTCTGTTGTTAATATCCTCAGAGTCGAATAACAAGAATTTCACGCTCTTCAATGTCTGTTGAAAGTGTTCTGGTATTTCATACAGTGTGTTCTTCCTGGGATTAGGCGGTAAAGGATTGTTCCTTTGACGGATTCCTCGGACAGTCCGACTCAATGACTCAGCACTCGGTAATTGTGCAGCAACAGGAGACGACACCGTACCCAGCACAGACGCCACTAATGACGATGATGCTTCCTTGCTTGTCACCGCTTTCTTCCGTAATTTTGCAACAACGCGCTTTGTCTCAACTGCTGCAGCGTTAGGAGCGTGAGTTGTGTGCTCAGTTTGATGCAAAATGATGCCTATAATAAGCAAAAAGTAAAAGAGTAATGTAAAATTTCCGATACTGCTGTTAAGTACATTAATTTACGTACCATCGCGTAACACCGACGACGTGTGACAAATCCCACGACACCCGGTTTTATACTGCACACACCGCCAAATAACTTTTCCATTAGACCCCTCCCCATGCTTGTAATACAATTCACCATCAGCAATCAGCTGATTCTTTCCCTTGTTGCTTTTTACAAATTTGAGCGGCATGGTGCACGATAATATCGCTACCAGTACTTACAACAGACTGATTACTGTTAATCGAGGTGATATTGCTGACGATGAGTAAACACAGCACAATCAGTTGACGGTTCCGAATAATAACATATACAAGCACCAAATAAAGTCGCACAGTCTAGTGTAACGGCCCTTCAAAATGCCGTCTCAATTTGAAATACAGTAGTGCTGGATTTTTTCCGGGGGATATTTTATCGGGGGGAGATTATTTCCGGGGGAGATTTTTTCCGGGGGATTTTTTTTCCGGGGGAGATTTTTTCCGTAGGAGATTTTTTCCGGGGGAGATTCTTTCCGGGGAGATTTTCCCGGGAACTTGTTTCCGGGGAGGATTTTTCCGGGGAGATTTCTTCCTAGAACCTCCAGAATACGTGCCGCTTAGCTCAATCAATTACGAAAGAAGGAAAACGTACTCGTCTCGTCCGAAGAAACGCAGCAAGAACGGCCATGACACTGAACGAGAGCGAGGAAGGAGGTGGGGGCGCTTTGAAAGTGGCGACTCACGCGTCGCGCCATCTGAATGAAACGATCGGGCGTTTGCAAAACGCGAAGGAATTCGAGCGCAATATCTGAACACACACATACATATATAATATATGTATCAGCTTTATATACATAGATACGTGACGCGGAAATTTGCCACGAAACGGCATTTATAGAGCAAAACGACAACAGAAAAATAATAAAACATCTCTTATAATGAAATAATTAATATAAAATAATATTTGAAGTAAATATTAAATTAATATTAAATAAATGTTAAGTAAATGTTTCTTTAAATCATTATTGCAAATAAATAATTAATGTAAAATAAATATTACATTACTGTCGAATAAATATTAAATAAACGTTGTTTCAAATCATTATTGCAAATGAATAATTAATGTGAAATGAATATTAAATTAATGTCGAATAAATGTTAAATAAATGTTTTTTCAAATCATTATGGCAAATAAATAGTTAATGTAAAATAAATATTAAAATAATGTCGAATAAATGTTAAATAAATGTTTTTTTCAATTCATTATTGCAAATAAATAATTAATGTAAAATAAATATTAACCCTCCCGAGGCCACACCTCTTTTTTTTAATACGCCTTGACCACACTGGATGGTCGGCACCCAGATGGATTCAGTCTCATATTTCCAATTTAATTACGTGCACGTAAAAATTCATGAAACATCTTAAAAGGGTGTTTCAAATAAAATATGCAGAACCCGAAATGTGCTTGATGAACAAAAATGTTGTAATTTTTGGTCGCGATAAGAAATATACACCGATCGAGGTCACATCCCGGGTGGTCACAATCTATAATAACTTTCGAATGTTTATCATACATAACTGACATGGCTTAAAGCCTTTCTGTACGCATCTTCGAGAGAAGGACTCAAACATAAAGATCCTAGGTGGAGGGACATTGATTATTAAAGCCTATCTTAAAAATATCGGGCCTGAATTTTTGTCTGGGTGGCCGACACCCACTCGAAGAATTAAAATAATGTCGAATAAATATTAAATAAATATTTTTTAAAATCATTATTGCAAATAAATGAGTAATGTAAAATAAATATTAAATTAATGTCGAATAAATATTAAATTAATGTTTTTTCAAATTATTATTGCAAATGAATGAGTAATGTAAAATAAATATTAAATTAATGTCGAATAAATATTATACAAATGTTTTTTTAAATTATTATTGCAAATAAATAAGTAGGGTATTTATATAAGTAGGTAGGGTAGACCGGGGCACGTTGTCACACGGGGCACGTTGTCACATCGGCTTTATTTAAATTTTATGTACAACGGACATCTGTATAATGTTAAATATAAATTAAAAACATGTTAATTTAACATTTTTGTATGTACAATAGACATCTGTATAATGTTAAATATAAATGAAAAGGATATTTTTTTAACAAAACTACATTATTTTTATGTTAACCTTACGATTAAATATAAAATGTGTTATTTTAATATTCGATTTACTTAAATATGAATTTAACACAAAAAAATCAGATAACATAATCAAAATTAGTTAAATTAACACATAAGTATGTTACATTTTTAACACAAAAACATTTTTAACAAGGTCCATTTTTAACAAAAATACACAAAATTTTTTACTGTGCGGTATTAGTACATCCATATTCAAAATCTATTCAAAATTTTTCGTCTTTTTGTAGTAATTGCAAGTAAAAAGTTAGCAAAAAATTCTTATTTATATAAGTAGGTAGGGTAGACCGGGGCACGTTGTCACACGGGGCACGTTGTCACATCGGCTTTATTTAAAAAACTAATAACCAGAGGGCAGCACCCGTCATTCCCAAAACGTGTTAGTGTATGCCCATCTTTGGTGTGTTTACAGTGTTGAGATTGCTCCAGCCGTGTTGACGTAAAATCAACTTGAAAGTTTTTTGCGACCGTAAGTAAAATTTTATTGTCTAATATTCAACGTACTGGACATGAAGCTTATGTTTTTTCAGAATAGACCTTTATATTATCTTAAAGTATGTACTTTTACCTACCGCGTGCAATACCTAACCTTATGAATATCTCAAACGTGTCGGCCATGAGGCTGTTTGGAGTAAAAAAATGCCCTCGGGGCACGTTGTCGCGAATTTTAATGTCATAGGTGCAATTGGGATATGGTGCGCTCCTACAAACGGAAAACTGCGAGAGCCGCAGTAGTCGATCTAGAAGTAATTCGTCTTGCTGTTAACGATCAATAAGTTGCGCATTCGAGTGGAATTCTTGTATTTAGATTAAGACGAAAACTTCGTGCTTTTTGTACTTTTTTGAAATAAAATAAATGTTTCTGTGAAGGATTTTACTTTTTTACATTGCAGCGCACTATAATATATTGATATTTACGTTGAATACAGTTTGGACGTGACCGGGGCACGTTGTCACAAGCGACCTGTCGTTATTTATTGTTATGTAACAACTGTAGAGTAACAATCACACAAAATTCGATACTGTCCAATTGAAGCTGAGGGTTTACTCGAAATTTTGGCATATCACAGTACTCTCAAATATTGAATGTAAAAAATACAAAAAATATTGAAAAAAATGTGTGACAACGTGCCCCGGTCTACCCTAATGTAAAATAAATATTAAATTAATATCGAATAAATGTTAAATAAACGTTTTTTAAAATCATTATTGCAAATAAATAATTAATGTAACATAAATATTAAATTAATGTCGAATAAATATTAAATAAATGTTTTTTTAAATCATTATTGCAAATGAATAATTAATATAAAATAAATATTAAATTAATGTCGAATAAATGTTAAATAAATGTTTTTTACCTTATTATTGCAAATAACTTACTAATGTAAAACAAATATTAAATAAACGTTAAATAAACGTTAAATAAACGTTTAATAAATATTTTTTCTAAATTATTACTTCAAATAAATAATCAATGTGAAATAAATATTTAATAAACATTAAATAAATATTATTTTTACAATAAATTGTACAAATGTATAATTAATAAAAAATAAATATTAAAAACACATTTAAAAAACATTGTCTGCTGATTGGGTATTAGTATGTTAATACTCAAGAATATTGCAGAATGGTCAGTACTGTGCCTATTAGTTCTTACAGTACTGGCAGTACTATCATGATAGTACTCTGAATATTAATCTGAAGTACTGACCACTTCAATACTTTGAAGTACTAATGAGTATTATTGCTTGTAGTACTGCCAGTACTGTAAGCACTGACAGACACAGTACTGACCATTCTGCAGTATTCATGAGTATTAACATACTAATACTCTCAATACTACGAGTACTGATCACTGATTACTAGTACTACTTTTTCGTAAGGGTAACCATAGTTAATTTTTAATATTTTTATTTAAAAATTATTATAGCCTCTATATTTTAGTATTAAGATTTTTGCTTTCAAGACATGTATCCGAAAACATGATTAAGGAAGTTTATCCAGGTAATGAGTTGAAAAATTTGATTATTTTTAGCATTAATTTTTAATTATTATAATTTATTTATTTTTGTTAATTGTCTATTAATTAAAAATACAGGGTGTTTTAGAATTGCACGGCACTATTTTAGGGAAATATTTTCTAGGTCAAAATGAACAAAAAAGTTTATATAAACATATGTCCTAAACTTATTCATTAATAAGATATTACAGAGTAAAGATGATGTTTAACAGTAAAACATTTAAAGTATGTTTTCGAAGTGACGTTTTGTTGAATGCCGCATTCAGCACGATGTATCCATGTTTCTCTGACGCGTCTTATGGCATCAGAATTATTCCTGATAGTTACTGCAGCTTTTATTATGCGATTTTCTAATTCTTCTTGCGTGCCAATAAGTCTACAATAAACTAAAGACTTCACCTAACTCCATAGAAAATAGTCTAACGGCGTGAGATTATTGTATATGTATACGTTTAAGAAATAAGCCAAAAACGTTAAAAAATGTAAAATTTTTTACAGTTATATTTATATAGAATGTCCCAAGTTTTTCTAGACAAACTTTAGTAGTAAATGTTCTATGAGCAGAAATAAGAAAAAAATGTTATATAAACATAGGTCTTAAAATGTTTTATTAGAAAGTTATAGCAAAAATATGAAAAACACATATGTAAGAAACAATTTCACTTAAGTTTGCATTTCAAAGTGCCGCGCCCATGTCAATACAAGCTATACATCTACCTAATTGAATCCACGTGTGTTGGCGAGATAGTAAAGGTACTTCGAGAGCAATCGCTAAACCGTTGCTAAGAAAGCTCAAAAAAGAATGTGTACTTAAACGTTCTGGCAAGAAATGGAGGCCAATTAGCATGTCGTTTTATATGCCCATCCATACATTACAGTTGAACTCACGTTAAAAAGCTGTTTCTCCAACAGCGTATGGATTTTCGTATGACCATACATGATTTTTACGAAAATTGAAAACATTGCTTGTTGTAAATGTAGTCCATAGTATCCTCGATAGGAGAAGGTCATCTTCTTGTTGCATATACCATTCACAGAATTGTGTTCGCTTTTTGTGATCAGTTGGCAAAAGTTTTTGTACCGGTGTGAAATGATACGGGCACCTGTATCATTATCAGCAGTACTTATTTTCAAAGCATACTTCGGGATAGCTGTAGCTATGACGCTCGTCGCGAGCACTTACGGTAGGATTACTATTAAACATCATCTAACGTCATATCACTTATGTATGTTTTGTCACTTCAACATGAAATTCTAACTTTTGCTATAACTTCCTAATGAAGCATTTTAGGACCTATGTTTATGTAATATTTTTTTCTTATTTCTGTTTATAGAACATTCTACTAAAGTTTATCCAGAAAAACTTGAGACATCCTGTATGGTCATATCAAAATGTTACCGTCATAAAAAGAACTTTTTAAGATTCCTGCTGTTTAAGACATTTGAAACAAAAAAATGTGACGGCAGTTTAATCTTGTACATACAGCATTGCTAATGTACAATCAAAATTTTTTGAAAAATAATAATTTTGAACAAAAAAGGTTGTGGCGACTACTTAATTATTTAATTTTTAAAATTGTTTCTTATTATAACATGAAAACTTTACGAAATTAAGGAAAACTACAATGCACAATGAACAAAATATTTTTAGATACCGTTAAACATTGAATCAATTTAGTAGTTATCGAGAAATCTTGACTATCAGTTCGATAAATGTTTTGAAAAAGACGCGTTTAAAGTTTTAAGTTCGAATATTTTCTTAATAAAAACTTTTTTATATTTTTAGTCTGCTATTTCTACATCATATAACAACTCTTTCAAAATAGTTTTTTCTGTAAAATTTTTTTATTTTGAGTGAATTCATGCGTTGCGTATCATGTTTTGCTTTCTATGTCCAGCTTCTTTGGCATATGTTTCTTCTAGTTTTTCGTAGAATTTATTTGAATTTGATTACATATATTAAGGTGATGCTGGAGTCGTCTGTTTTACCGGCATTTTTTGCCGTCACGTAGCGTCGTATTAATTTGACAGAATTAAAATTCCTTTTCCAGAATTACAATACATACATCAATGATTCAGGGAAACTTCGATTTTACATAGAAAACGAGAAAAAATTCTGGAGGTACAGATTTCCTTATCTACTTTTATCCTAATATGGCGTCTCGAGTTGCGGCGAGCTGTCAGCTCATCACAAGATGTGTTTCATATAAGAGATATACCATTAATACGAACGCGAAAACAAGCTTCCCTGAATTGCACAACAAGAAAAACATCGAAAACCCCCCCAAATCAAGATTTGGAAGCGTAATATAAAAGTATGATGTCGGTGTGCATCGTGCGTATGTGCCCTTATAAAAAAGTAGTACTGGTTTTAATACTGGAAAAAGTATTGGTGAGAAAGTACTGGAGACATAAGTACTCAAAGTATTACTAAATTCGACCATACTGACTTCGTCAGTACTCCTTCCCAGTACTCATCCAATACTCATTCAGTACTCCCTTCAGTACTTCCTCTAGTACTCCCTCCAGTACTCTTTCCAGTACTTTCTCCAGTATTCCCCCCAGTACTCCCTCCAGTACTCCCTCCAGTACTCTTTTAGTACTTATCGAATAATCGTGGGATACTAACGTGTGGTACAGGCGCAGTAGGGGAGAGTGGGCACCCTTGAACCACGTATTTTCAAATCACATTAAAAATGATTTTTAATAACTTCATTATAATATAAATGAGACTATTCGATGTTTAATATAATAAACTTTGTTTGTAAATGATTTAAGAAGTAAATTTTCAGAAATATTTTGCAAAAATAATGATATTTCGAAATGCTGCGTTTGTCACAGTGGACCCCACGCGTGGGGTCGATTGAGCCATAGCGTAGGGTACACTGTGACATGTAATGTGAAAGGTAGGGTATACCCTGTGACACGTAGAAGAGATCTGTTTAAATCCTGTGTATTACAAATCTTTGGTCAATTGAAAAACCAAGACTGTGCTACAGAACCAATTTATCAATAATCGTGTCATATTTCCCTTATGAAAAAGTAGTCCTGATTTTAATACTGGAAAAAGTATTGGTGAAAGTACTGGAGACATAAGTACTCAAAGTACTTATTCGACCATACTGACTTCGTCAGTACTCCTTCCCAGTACTCATCCAATACTCATTCAGTGTACTCCCTCCAGTACTCTCTCCAGTACTTTCTCCAGTATTCCCCCAGTACTCCCCCCAGTACTCCCTCCAGTACTCCCACCAGTACTCCCACCAGTATTCCCTCCAGTACTCTTTTAGTACTTATCGAATAATCGTAGGATACTAACGTGTGGTACAGGCGCAGGGGAGAGTGGGCACCTTGAACCACGTTTTTTCAAATCACATTAAAAATAATTTTTAATAACTTCATTATAATATAAATGAGACTATTCAATGTTTAATTAATAAACTTTGTTTGTAAATGATTTAAGAAGTAAATTTTCAGAAATATTTTGCAAAAATAATGATTTTTCGAAATGCTGCGTTTGTCACAGTGGACCCCACGCGTGGGGTCGATTGAGCCATAGCGTAGGGTACACTGTGACATGTAATGTGAAAGGTAGGGTACCCTGTGACACGTAGAAGAGATCTGTTTAAATCCTGTTTATTACAAATCTTTGGTCAATTGAAAAACCAAGACTGTGCTAGAGAACCAATTTATCAATCGTGTCATATTTCCCTTATGAAAAAGTAGTACTGGTTTTAATACTGGAAAAAGTATTGGTGAGAAAGTACTGGAGACATAAGTACTCAAAGTACTACTAAATTCGACCATACTGACTTCGTCAGTACTCCTCCCAGTACTCATCCAATACTCATTCAGTACTCCCTTCAGTACTCCCTCCAGTACTCTCTCCAGTACTCCCCCCAGTACTCCCTCCAGTACTTCCCCCAGTACTCCCTCCAGTACTCCCACCAGTACTCCCTCCAGTACTCTTTTAGTACTTATCGAATACTCGTAGGATACTAACGTGTGGTACAGGCGCAGTACTTGCGCAGTACTATCCAAGTAGAACAAAAAGTCAAGATGATATCAAAATAACGTCATATTGATAGTTTAGTGTGTTAATTTAGTATTTCCAAGATACGTTACGAAAAAGTAGTACTAGCAATCAGTACTCAGTACTGAGTGATCAGTACTCGTAGTATTGACAGTATTAGTATGTTAATACTCATGAATATTGCAGAATGGTCAGTACTGTGCCTATTAGTTTCTTACAGTACTGGCAGTACTATCATGATAGTACTCTGAATATTAATCTGATAAAGTACTGACCACTTCAATACTTTGAAGTACTAATGAGTATTATTGCTTGTAGTACTGCCAGTACTGACAGACACAGTACTGACCATTCTGCAGTATTCATGAGTATTAACATATTAATACTCTCAATACTACGAGTACTGATCACTCAGTACTGAGTACTGATTGCTAGTACTACTTTTTCGTAAGGGACTACATACAGCGTTACACTTGGCAAAATTGTGAACTGCAAGGCGTGAAAAATAACGTTGAGGTGATGCTGGAGCCGTCTGTATAACCGACAAAATTACTATTCTATGTTATCGACTATATCTGTCCTTGTATAGACAAAGATATATATAGACAAGGATAGCACGCTACATTGCACGCACACATACGCACGATGCACAACGACATCATATTTTTATATTACGCTTCCAAATCTTGATTTGGGGGGTTTATCGATGTTTTCCTTGTTGTGCAATTCAGGGAAGCTTGTTTTCGCGTTCGTATCAATGGTATATCTTTTATATGATACACATCTTGTGATGAGCTGACAGCTCGCCGCAACTCTAGACGCCATATTAGGATAAAAGTAGATAAGGAAATCTGTACTTCCGTAATTTTGTCTCGTTTTCTATGTAAAATCAAAGTTTCCCTGAATCATTGATGTATGTATTGCAATTCTGGAAAAGGAATTTTAATTCTGTCAAATTAATACGACGCTACGTGACGGCAAAAAATGCCGGTAAAACAGACGACTCTAGCATCATCTTAAAGCTAAATTATTCTTGCAACTTACAGTGTCATTTTTTGTTTTAGTGCAATGTTTTTATATTTAAAATAATTGTTGTGTAAATATTAAAATATACTGAAAACTTCAATTTTGTTATAATTTAATATATGTGCAAATATTTATTTCAATTCGGCAGCTGTCAAATAGCTCGTTTTCGTTCTTGATTAGGCACAATTCAATTCGATATGTGGGTTATTTATGGATTACCAAAACAAAAGAAGAGTTTTTGGTATATTTTACAAGTCTATTCTATCGATAACAAACGTTATTTTATTGAAAAACATTTTTATTTTAATGTATGTTGCAAGAATTTTGATATATTTTCTCGCTTCTTACATCATCAACCCAAAATGACTGCAATGAGTAAACAGGACCCTCTATAATTTGTAGTAAACTGGAATTTATTATTAAATACGCAAGTGGTAATAATGTAGCGATTTCAATGGTTTAAGTTTAATATTACAAATAGAGCTTTTTAGAGTAAATACGTCGAAACTCAATAATTAATTATAATAATTAATTTTTACAAACTGTCACTCTAATGGCCCTTTCTTAACTTGATAAAAGGCCTACACACATAAAATCCCGTAAGGACGTAAAACGTAAGTGTAAGAAAATCGATCAATCCCCCAATCGAGTATTTTCCTCTACTGGGATTACGGACAGCACAATACTTGATTGGGATTGGTCGATTTTCTTACGCTTACGCTTTACGTCCTTACGGGATTTTATGTGTGAAGGCCTTAACTCTTGCATATCTCATGTATACATACGATATGTATATAAAGATGTATTCAAGGTGTCTTATTTTGAACAGTTTAGCTGAATATCTCGAAATTTGAGCCCGTCAAAATATTTCAAACGAAAGTTGTATGGTTTGGAGGAGGACAAATAATGGAATAAAAATATTTTTCGAAAAAATCGATTTTTTAAGGTTATATTGAAGATCATCTTTTAAAATAAAATTATATAATTTTTATAAATATGATTTTTCTAGTTATTCTGCATATATTAAGGTGGAATTCTAAAAGGTATGTAATGCATGTTGCAAATCGCATAATTTAAAAAAAAGTAACTATATTTTCTTCACAATCAATTAATTTATCTCATTATTCTGTGCATAAATTAAGGTTTGGTTATCAAAAAGTGAGTAGTTTATATCTTTACACTTTATATTTTATGTCAAAATATGCCAGAATAAAGTATGAAATATCTCATAAATTTTTTATTTTTCAATAATTCTACTTTAATGTTTTTATATGCAGAATAATCAGAATTAAGGATTATATTATGTAAAAAATTATATAGTTCCATTTAAAAAATGGCGATTATCTTCTGATCTTAGAAAATCGATTTTTTTCAAACATTGATTTTACTTTTATTTGTTTACCTCCAAACCACACTTTTATCTAACAAGGGGACAATCAACTCTTGACCCTTTGAATTTTACTAAATTTTTAATATGTTACCTATATCCCATTTACTAATCCAAAGTACAGCAATTCTGTCCAATGCGCAATAGTTTATGAAATATTTATGTTTAAAATCTTTTATGTGCGTAATTGATTTAAAATTCTGCATAATAAAATTTATTTATATATTATAATTATGTATTAATTGTATTATAAATAAGAAAAATAGAATTATAATGACATTACAAAAGAAGTACATCACAATTAACAAAAATATATAATTACATAACAATTAATTTTCGGTATCGGAACTTTCAGTTTGTTCATTATCAATAATATGGTCACGATGTGTACACGGATGATATCTATTAGAGAAACATTTAAAACACTACTATAATTTGTACCAAGTGTGTTTTATGAATGAAACTTCTTTGCATGAGCCTGGTTTATTTTTCATTAATATAAAAAAATTTTAAACATTTAATATTTCATAACTATTGCACATTGGACAGAGTTACTGTACTTTGTATTAGTGAATTGAGTGTAACCGTAACATATTGAAATTTTAGAAAAATTCAAAGGGTCAAGGGTTAGTTGACCCTTGTAAAACATTTTTGCCTGCCGGGTTCAGTTTTTGAGATATTCGGCAGGATACCTCAATTTGTTTATATATTATTTATATATACTAGCACCACAGACGCGCGCTTCGCGCGCGCTATTTAGCTTTAACATTATGCTATTACTATTACACTATTAATTTCTTGATACACACAACTGTCAAAATATACGATGACAGCTGCAAATGAAGTAAGCGCAGCGAGAAAACCAATCAGCATCGCGGAAAAGCGGCAACAATAAATTCGACTATCGACTTAACATGCCTTTTTTTATATAGGAAAATGCAACACTCTGTGCGTGTGTCTGTGCGTGCGTGTGTGTTTGTATGTAATTATAAATATATGTATACAGGGTATCTCTGAACTCAGTGCCAAAACTGGTACAGCGGCTTTAGTGCATGAAAACGAGTCGAAAATGTTTAATGAACATATTTTTGAATCCGTACAGTTTCAGAGTTATAGCGTTATAGAGTATTGAAGTTGCTCTCGTAATAAAACATAAATTGAAGTAAATGTTGTTTAATGTTCTTTATTCTGTTTAAAGCTTTACAAAAGGTGCTCAAAAATTTCTTCGTCAATTTCAACACACTTTCTAGCTAGCACGAATTAATACATTGTTCCAAGCTTTTTGAAAAATATATATGTTTGGAGTTTTGCGGATGACATTGGGGGGACGATTACGATAACTTTGGCCTCTCGAAATGTTAATGGTTTTCGGAGGCATTTTTGGCGAGGAAGACGGAAAAAATAGTAAAAAAAATTTTCCGACCAAAAAATTTTCCGAAGTTTACCCCACCCGAACTGAGGTCTATCATTGTACGGTTCGGTTTTTCAACTTTTTACGTGAACCGAGATCCACCCCCACTCAACCCTGCCTGCGGGGGAAAAGTGTTGCGGTAGCCCCTCTCCCGCCTATTGTGTACTATCTATACATACAATCAAAATATATTATTTAAAATTCATATTATTTCTTTTGAACTTTAACACTGTATATCTCGAAAACTAGAGCAGTTAGCCCTATAAAATCTATATAATTTTTTGTTTAGTGTAAAAAATACTACCAGAAATCATCGTCAAATCAAGAGGTCAAAGTTATCGTAATCGTGCCGACATCGGCAGCATTTGTGCCCCTTTTCACCAACGTCGTTTAACTTGAACCTTAGTTCAATTCACTCTTTGTCCCTTTCTAACAGTCTCCCTTAGAAACAGACAAAGAGTGAATTGAACTAAGGTTCAAGTTAAACGACATTGGTGAAAATGGGCATAAGTGTCAGTTGTCATAGTTGTTCTAAATCGTGGATCTCTATTACCCTATAACTCCGAAACCGTTCAGATTCGAACATATGTTTATTAGACATTTTCGACTTGTTTTTGATGTACTAAAGCCACTGTACCAGTTTTGGCACTGAGTTCAGAAATATCCTGTATATATGTATACATACATAGGGTGCTACAAAAGTTTTGTAATACTACTATACTTTTTTTACTCGAAGTAGATCCCACCGCATTTAACACATTTCTCCATTCAGTCGGTGAACCAACGTTTTCTCTGCCAGGTTTTCTCTGAGAGATTGGCATTCGCTTGGTCCCACTGCCAAAAGCTCGCTGTCGCTAGAAAATCGCTTGCTCTTCAATTGTTTCTTGACCTCAGGAAACAATCCAAAATCACCAGGGGTAAGATCTGGACATCTGGACTATAGGGAGGGTGATCGAGTAGGGATAGTCCAGACTTTGCCGAAAAAGCCGCAATATTCTTCGCCTGATGTGCCGGTGCGTTGTTATGATAGAAAAGCCAAGTGTCGAGGAGAGATCTTTGTCGCAGGTTTTTGAGTGCTTGAATCAGTCTTGGCAAACAGACTTCTATATACCAGGAAATGGTTACTGTGCGCTGTGATTCTAGTACAACATGTTCCACGAGGCCACGCTTTCTGAAGAATATCGCGATTCTTCTTTTTACACATCGAGATTTTCAGACTTTCACTATCCTCGTCTTCAAAGAGCCAGATCTGCTCTGTGATTTTAGCACATCGTAATAGTACAGCCAAGTTTCGTCACCAGTAACGATGTTATTTACATCCTGAGATGATCCAGATTAGAAGTGTTTTAGCATATTTTTTTCACCACTGTACCCTCTGTTTTGCTTCTCTGTGAGCGAGTGGGGTACCCAGAGAGTACAGTCCTTCCTTACTTGTAAATGTTTGTACAGAATGCGATGAACCGCAGGTGTCCAATCTGGATAAGTTCTTCGATCTGTCTGTAAGTGATACGTTTACTTTCTTGCAGCAGTTTTTCAATCGCTGCGATGTTTTCTAGCGCCACAGTTTCCGGCCGGCCTGTGCTGTGCGGGCTCCTCGAGATTAAACTCTCCTTTTTGAAACTTACTATCGGAAAATCGTCATCCGATGTGGACAACTCTCCTTCAAAACTTGAGATATTTCATCGTTTCCTTACTTACTCACAATCAGTTAGACGGAGTGCGTACTCCGAGGGCTTCGTGCCTTGGCAGTCACGGTGTTCTAAAGCTAAGCGTGTCAAAGTGGCGTAAGGCCTCGGTTGATCATCGTTAATACTACCGCGTGATCCGATTCGAGGCGGGGAGTTTGACTGGGGCAGTACATTTGTCAAAGAATAACGCAGCTGGCTCTATAAAACAGCGACTCATAAGTGACAGCGCTGATTGGCTTTTTTTTGTAGAAAATGGTGCATAACTTCTTTTTAGTTTACGCATTTACGTTCCATGACCTTTCATTAATTGATAAGTTACTTAAGTAAGTTACTCAGAACTCACCGCATTAATTATGGGATAATCCAGTATTTAATGTATAACTAAAATTTTATTATTTAATCATTAATGTTATAAAGCATAATACGAATTATCTTTTTGTATATAGTATATAATATTTTCAGTGCTGCCTATGGCATGTTATGGAATGAACAATAACATTTATGTTAATATTTTGTGATCGCATGATTGGTGATTAACAATGGATTGTACCTAAATCGATATTTTTTCTTTAAGAAGTTTTGCCGTTCCCTTACTGTAGTAGATACATTAAAAATAAAACAGTAAAAAGCGAAATCTATGAATACAACAATAACGACTTTCCTGAATTAGTCTTAGTATCATATAGATAATTATCATAAAATTTGTTCATGAAGTGTTTTGCATAGAGTTACATAATACGTTCACATTTTTCGGTTTCTACGATACACAAGTAGCTTGAGTGGTGGCTGGTATAAATCGATAATTGTTTTATAAGTCGATATAAAATATTATAAATATTATTTTAGAGCTCAGAATTAAGTACATGGCAACGACGGGTAGCGGAACTAAGTGGACGCGTTGCCGAGTTAGAAGAAACGCTATCCAAAACGCAAAAAGATCTTCTGAAGGCACAAGAGGCAGGTCTTAAACTGCAAAGAGACTTGCGAGAGAACGTGGCACAAAAAGAGGACCAAGAGGAGCGAATAGCAACTCTAGAAAAACGATATCTCAATGCTCAACGGGAGTCTACTAGTCTTCACGACCTCAATGAGAAGCTGGAGCAAGAGTTGCAGCATAAGAAAGCTCAATTAAAGGTAAATTACATATTAATCTTTATTTTCTCTTTCTTCATTATAATTATAACACAATCATTTTCTTATGATTAATTGAATTTACTAAAGCTCCAAGAGGAAAAAATTGCGGCTATACAAGAGAAACTAGAACTCGCGGAACAGAAACTAGCTCAATATGCTAAGTTACCAGAAATGGAAGAGCAATTGAAGCAGAGGATGGAGGCTCTGACGCAGGTGAGGAGGCCCAACCAGGTACGCAGGGGAATCATATCATGTCATATCAGCTCTCCCTTTTTTTATTCCTCTGCACTTTAACATTCCCGAGATACGATTTGTGTCTAGAGAGCTTCTCTTTCTTAACGTGCATTATTACCACAGAGTTGTGTTCTTATTATATTTAAGTTAATTTTATCAAACAACAATAATTTGCTGCTCTATGCTCTGTACTACTATATGTATGATGCATAATAATAGCATTCAGCATACATACAGATCAAGTATTTTTGTGCACCGCAGTGTGTCTTTATAATATTTACGCTAAAATACACAAATTGCTAAATATAAATACAAGCTGAATTTACAAATTAAATTTATGTGCATCAAGAATTTTTAGTTACATAATTGTTTTCATACTTTTGAAAATTGATTATGTCCTATCTTATATGATTTGCAAACTGATATAACGCAGCATGAATAGTGGAAGTCAATCTGGTCTGTACAAAATCTTTTACTTCTGCAAATGACGGATATGTTTCAAATATCATAATTTATAGTTTATGAATAGTGTGTCACCTTTGAATGTGTTTATTGATATAATACATTCTCTGTCTCTTTTTTCTCGCTCATATAAAACACGTTTTATTTTCTTACTGTTTCTATTATGTTTCATTTAGATTATATAGAAGTATTAGAATAAATTATATAAATATGATTATATATATATATATATATATGATATCTCTCTCTCTCTCTCTCTCTCTCTCTCTCTCTCTCTATATATATATATATATATATATATATATATATATATAGAGAGAGAGAGAGAGAGAGAGAGAGAGAGAGAGAGAGAGAGAGAGAGAGTACAATATAAGTTATATTCATTACTTGCCCTAAATTTTACATTTTGATATAATCATCCTCTACCTAATATATTCCAATCAATCATGAGAATTGACATTTACCATTGAGATGAAATCGAAATTTGTTAAAAGTGATAAGAGATAGTTTCGTAAATATCAGCTTTCAATAACAGTAATTAAATTAGATATATTATTATGGAAGTTGCTAATATTATAAATAAATCGATGATTTTAATTATGCGAAATTTAAGCAGGCTCAGGAGAGACATGGTAGCGCGGAGGATAGAATTCAAAGACTGGAAGCACAATTAGAAGAAAAGAACGCAGAAGTGATGCGTGTTAATCAACGGTTAAAGATGAATGAGGAGCATAACACGCGTCTTAGTACAACCGTTGATAAACTTTTATCTGGTAATTTCGACGCACTATTTTTTTCTATATCAAATTGTCTTAATAATTGTTTGTGGGATTATAAACAAAAATTATTTAAGTATATACAATATTATATTATTATTATACTGTTCAACAAAAAATTACTTTTTTGAGTACAAAAACGAGAATAACAGTTCTTTATAGTTTTTTGGACGCTGAATCCTGAATATGATCCTGTTTGCCAAGTTGCTCTGTCACGTCGCAATTTCAAGAAATTTGCAATTAAAGTTGCAAAAAAAGGATATTTTAGTATATTTTGGCATAATATATCTACGTTATGTGACATGTTGAAGAAGTTTTATTGTAATCAAAATGAAGTATATTGTTATGACTTTCAATCCTTAAAAGGAATTTGTTGTATCGATAATGGTTAAAAAGATATTGATTCACATAGTCTGTTGCGTCAAAGTTGACTTACATAGCCATTAAGGTGATGCTGGAGCCGTCTGTATTACCGGCATTTTTTGTCAGAACGTATAGCGTCGTATTAATTTGACAGAATTAAAAATCCTTCTCCAGAATTGCAGTACATACATTAATGATTCAGGGGAACTCCGATTTTATATAGAAAACGAGAAAAAATTATGAAAGTACAGATTTCCTTATCCTACTCTTATCCCAATATGGCGTCTCGAGTTGCGGCGAGCTGTCAGCTCGTCACAAGATGTATTTCATATAAGAGATATACCATTGGTACGAACGCGAAAACAAGTTCCCCTGAATTGCACAACAATAAAAACATCGATAAACCCCCCAAATCAAGATTTGGAAGCGTAATATAAAAGTATGATATCGATGTGTATCGTGCGTATGTGTGCGTGCAATGTAGCGTGCTATCCTTGTCTATATCTTTGTCTATACAAGGACAGATATAGTCGATAACATAGAAAATGGTAATTTTGTCGGTTATACAGACGGCTCCAGCATTCCCTTAAGAACCTATGACATTTTTTTAAAATTATATATTATTCAAACTTAAGGATTTTTTAAGTCGCTGAATATTAATCTGATGTCAAAATTGATAAAATTAAAATAACCAATATGGTGGATATTAAAAGTAAAAATTAGACCATTTTTAATTTTGATATCCGCCATATTGACTTTGCCATTTTGAATTGATCAACTATGACATCAAATTAGTATTCCGTGATCTAAAAAAATCCTTAAGTTTTTACAACAATTAAAAAATATTTCATAGATCCTAATGATCGCAACTTTGACGAAATGTAAATCATCAATATCTTTCTAATCATAATCGACATAACAAATTCCTTTTAAGGGCCCTGGATACCCATGTCAGCCATTTTGAATCGAGAGATGAAATATGGACAATTCTTACGGAAGATCTCAAATAAGAAGGAGTCACCGTACGATTGAATATAAGCGCTCAAATGAAAGATGAAAGCATATTGTATGTTTACCTGCTCATTAATTTGCTGGTCTTAATATAGAAAGTGTAGTAACAGTGCAATGAAAAATTGACAGCTGATGCGGTCGGAAAATGGTTTATGGCACTTTATTGGATTATTATTTGAGGCAATGGACAGCACATTGACATAACCAACAAACTGAAGCTCAATAATGCACAATTTTTAGTACGATTAATGAGTTATTTTACCAATGATATCTTCCGCAAGACAATTGTCCACTGTTTTCCGCCGCGAGCCACTCGAGAGTCGACTGGTGGGGCACGTACACGCACCCAAGAGAAAGAACGCATCTGAGTGTACAGGTACATGCTTTCTCTTGTGTGCGTTTCCCTCACCAGCCGACTCTCGAGTGACTCGCGGCTTAAATCTACTAGTTCTGTATCAAGCTACGAAGCTTCCTCCAGTAGGTGTCGTGCTACTTGACCGCTGTATTTTCCGAAACTATCCAGGGGCCTTAAGGGCTGAAAGTTCTAACAACATAATTTTGATTGCAATAAAACTTCTCTAATACGTCACATATCCAAACAATATGCCAAAAAATACATTAAAATAACCTTTTTGACAATTTTAACTGCAAATTTCTCAAAATTGTGACGTGATAGAGCAATTTAGTAAACGGGATCATATTCAGGGTACAAATAACTACGATTATTCTCGTTCTTGTGCAATTTTTGTTGTTGAACAGTTATTAGAGAAACGAGAAAATACATTTGCTGTCTAGAATTTAGAAGAATAATTTAAATAATGCTTAATATTTAAGCATCTTTATTATCCTTAATCATGAAATAATGTTAGGAATGAGATGCAGTTTGAATTTTCTTCCTATTACTATAGTTGACCTTTCAAAAAATCCTATGACTTCTTATAAAAATGATAATAACAAAAATTCTCATATTTTGAAAAACAACAAATATTTGGTGCTGCACTTTATATACTTGCCTATATGCATATTTATGTAGTTGTTTATTACTATAAAAAATATGATACATTAAGGATTTAAGTGACATTAAGTTAAGAGTTTAAATTTTTGCTTAGAATCCAATGAAAGATTGCAAGTGCATTTGAAAGAAAGAATGCACGCGTTAGAAGAAAAGAACGCGCTTACTCAGGAACTCGAAAAAACGAGAAAGGTGGCGGAGGATTTGCAAAACGAAAAAACTGACATTGTTAAGGAATTGGGCAAGGCGCGTCTGGAAATCGACAACGTTAAAAGACAAATGCTCCAGCAGGAAATTGCGTTTAATATTCAACAAACAGACGCATTAACGAGAAGTTTGTCGCCAAACGCTGTGGATCCAGGCTCCTTCTCGAGGAGCGCAAGTCACAGCAGTTTCGACACACACTCGTTGCCTAGAAGAGGAGGTAAACGATCAATCGAAGATGATTCATCGAAGGTACTGGTATCCTTTATATCAAGTTATAAAAAGTACTAATTAATCATACTATGTAAGTCTAAAAATAAATATGTATAACATGAGTTTGGATACTTTAGAATTATGTTGCACGGACTTTGGCGGAGCAGGAGTGGGAAAAGCTGCAACAAGCGCATGTTCTCGCTAATGTTCAACAAGCGTTTGATGTTTCGAGTGACGCAGAAGGCGACGGGGATAACGAAAGTATCTTCAGTTGTGCGGCAGACGTAATTAGCCCTACCGGGCATACGGATGCCCAAACATTGGCATTGATGCTGCAAGAACAATTAGATGCTATTAATAAGGAAATTAGATTAATTCAGGTAATTGGTGTTATACAATTTTAAATGCATAGATCTGTCTTATATGAATTTAGAATATTAATGTAAAAGTTGATGAAATAAAGTATTGCAGACTCAATAGATTCCTTTTACACACTGATTTTTGTCTATTTTAATATTCATCTTTCTTTAAATCTCAAAGAATCTATAATTTTTAAGTCCGGGGCGATTAAACATGGAGAATTTTGTAGGAAGAAAAACAGAGTACGGAAGCACGTGCGGAAGAACTGGAGTCTCGCGTTGGCAGCCTCGAGCACATGAATCTATTAGCAAGGGGCCGAAGCCTCGAACGAGCATCGCCGCCACTGAGCGGCCGATCTACACCAAAATCGCACCACAGTCCAAACAGGGATTATTTGCATAAGTACCACACCGTTAGTAATCACGTAAATGCAATAATTATTTATTTATGTCGGTTTGATTACATAGAGTATGAGCAAAGCGATCATATTGCTTATAATATATTTCTGTATTTTCTTTTTCACGTAGGCACCTGCGTCAATGTCTCCGGCGCATTTACATCAATATGCCGCTTCCTTAGTTAGTCCGGGTCAATTATCGGAATCTCTTCCTGCCAGTCAGGTTAGCTAGCAACTCAATTTAGATAATTGTTATTAGATTAACGCAAAATATTTTTTGAATAAGGTTTACAATAAAATTATGATTTGAAATAATTTTTATTAATTGAAATTTCAGTATACTTTTTAGTATACTTTTTCTAACTAGTACATAATTTTAGTATACTTTTTCTAACTAGAAAAAATTGCTGAAACCCTTCTTAGAAATTCAGTGTTAGATAAGAAAAACTCAAAACTGTTAAGAGAACAATGAAAAACTCTGTGTTTTTCTTGGCATCAAAGATAGATAATAACTTGACAAATAATAAATTGCAATATACAGTACCATAATGATATCATGAGATATTTATATATTTATTAGAAACATATTTTATACATATGACGTTTCAAAGGATATTTTCTTAGTGACAGCTTGCTTGGACAATTTTTTTCTTAATGAAAATATTAAGAAAATATATCGATAATTTCCGATTTATAAGCGATTGAAAAAAAAGCTTTCGCAAAATAAACTTTGAAAGGCTGAACGGATAACAAAGTATTAGCCTGCACTTAATTTCAGATGGTGTCTAGTTTCATAGAATTAATTAGTGAATCTTAAGCACAAAAAGATATGGTGCACGAAAATTGGAAAGTTGCAATAAATGTTTTGATGTTCTCCTGTGACATTTCTGCTATAATCGACTTTAAATTGACCAAAGACTTTATCATTAAAAAGTTTGGATAGAGAGACCATATTTGAGATACCATATAAATTGCATACAGAAATGGAATAACACTTCCCATCTGTAATAGTTGCAGTTGTCAGGAGAGGAACTGCACTCGGTTAGCGAAAGAGATAGTACCGGTGGTGTTGGAAGTGGTGGCAGCGACGCAGCATCTCCTTTAACAGCCAGGTCTCTGAGATTGGAACGAGTCGTTCAAGCATTGGCCCATAGCCAGGAAGAACTTAGAAGGTATATTTTCCATTTTGTTAGGAGAGAAATCTCGATTCCTAAGACAAACCAATTTATATATTTTTATATTTATATAATGTAAATTATTTTTGACATTTTGGCAATCGCATTTCTAAAATAGAACAAGTGAAATATCGAATATCTTATAGTCGTGCCAAAAATCATTACAAAGGATATATGCAATGTGGGGAAACTTTAATTTTTATATATCTGTTACATCTTAATTATATTGTATATATGGAGATGAGATTAGCCGAAGTTTATTATTATTGCTTAAGTTAGTACTTTACATTGTTTGTGCTATCAGACGTACCGGACAGAGCGGATTTCCGAGTGCTGGTTTCCCCACGCACAGGTTAATTAATGATACTAATATTGCATGTAAATCACATAATTAGGCTGCGTTCGGAAACGTCACCCGGGTATACTCCCTTCTCCTTCTAACTCGCTAAGACAGAAAGAGAAGGGAGTATACTCGTGTGCACTCGGGTGACATTTCCAAACGCAGCCTTATATGCCGCTGTGCACGACGCATTTGAATGGCTTTTGTGGGCATGAGATGAGTGACTTTCAAATCAGCCCAAGTCACGTTGATGGTAATTTGTTCATTGTTCAAATAACTATATCATTTTCTTAAACATCTTTCTTGAAGATGTAAAAAGATATAGCGTGCAAAGTGTCACTTATATGCCCGCAGTAACGATTCTCGAGCACAGTGGTATGGAAACGACCAATAGTTCCAATAGATACCCAAAAATCCCAGGAGAGACTGCTTACTAGCTTGTTTTCACATCCATCGTATTTTCGAGCCTGCCCAATTTACGACAGGCATCGCGATCTTAGGCAGACGAAGTGACTAATGGAATCGAAAAAGTTGGATTCACTACGCGAAACGCGTCGATCTGTCTTGCGTATAAGGTTGTCTCGCACGAATACGTTACAAAGATACAGACGGAAACTCGACACCGTAGACAGTAATGAATATAATGGTGCAAAATATATTGCGATTTAAAGAGGCATCGAGTTTGTTCATGAAATATGTTTTGTTTTATATAGCAGCATTTTATATATATATTGCACTCATGGCGTTACCTTATTATACTTTTAGCCTTTTTTCTCTGTATCTTTGTAATCACTTGCTTTTGTGACAATTCTATCTTATAAAAAGGTTGATCAGTCATCGATATTCTAATGCGCAAATACGGCGCATTGTAGAATTAATTTTTTATACATTTTTCTCTGTTAATGTTGTTTCTCATTATTTATTAGATATGCTTATGTTAATTTTATTAATTTTACTTTAATAATACTGATTTATTTTTTTTACTGTTAGTTGAATGTGCTATTTAAAATTGGGCAGTATCACGTGCATATGTATTTCGTTTCTTTTGTGGCTGAGCGTTATCGTGTTGCAAAATAATTCACCTAGTTCCGAAAAAACCCTAATATCACTTTTTGCACGTATTGGCCATAGTACCTTCAACCAGAACAAAACAAATCAATTTTCCAAGGTTTCCAATGCTTTAGAAGCATTCTTTTCTAATTAAAACGCGAAAAAGGTAAAGTGCCTCAAATGCTGTTTTTCAAACACCATTTATGACTATTTTGTGAGATTTTGTCGTCTGCTTCACCGAAGCATATGTTTTGTTTTGTAAACGTAGAAGTCCACACTTGCAAACCACAAAAGGGCCGAAAAATATTTAATCTTAAAACGGAGTTATAAGGTACCGAATGTAAAGGCACCGAGTGAATTTACACATCTAAAATATATAGAACAGAAGAAGAGAAATATGAAAAGGCTAACGTTCTTGTGTGAGCTAGATTGTAATAGCATTGATTAGAGTAGAAATAGAAACTAGATTAGCGCTCCATGCAGCAGGCATGGGCAGCATAACAACGGCGCACTCAATTCTGGAACTCCTCCTTCCCCATTGTCCTCACGTCACAGCAGCCAGGACAGTTTGCACAAGAACAACTTCTCCAGCGTTGGACTGCCCATCGGACAATTATCGACATCGCATCTGCACATGCAGTCGACCATGAGTCCCGCCACGGCAGCCGCGGTCGCGGCTGCGCAAAAAAAGAAAGGCATTAAGAGTAGCCTTGGTAGATTTTTCAGCAAAAAGGAGAAGGTGAAAGATTTTTTCTTCTATTCCCATATTATTACTTTTAATACGGAAGTCTGTAAGGTTTCACGAGGGTATAATATGTTCTTTTCACGCAGGTATCGACCCAGATAGCTAAGCGTGATAGAGCATATTGAGCAAACTAATGCATTGCATGTGTTTTCATATATTTGCTGTAAATTTGCTGACATCGAAATAGAACACGTTAAAAATACAGCTACATGATTGCTTATACATGCAATCAGTTGACGCAATTACAAGAGCAAACGGTCCGCAATATAAGTACGTTATGTTATCTGCAACATGTCGTGCTATCACAAATCCTTCACAAATTGATGCTGTCACGTTGCAATCAATTTGACAAGGTGAGACAGCATTATGCTTGTCGGGTTGAACTCATATGAATGATATTCTATTAACAGCAAATTGATTGCAACGTGACAGCATCAATTTGTGAGGGATTTGTGATAGCACGACATGTTGCAGACAACATAACGTACCAATATTGCGGACCGTTTGCTCTTGAAATTGCGTCAACTGATTGCATGTATAAGCAGTCATGTAGCTGTATTTGTAACGTGTTCTATTTCGATGTCAGCAAATTTACAGCAAATATATGAAAACACATGCAATGCATTAGTTTGCTCAATATGCTCTATCACGCTTGGCTATCTGGGACGGCACTGTTCAGTTATTTTCTCGAAGGCTCACATATAATAATGAATGTCCCAATAATTTTTTGAAACTTCTTAAGGTTCCTAGGTTCTCGCCGCGGTCATATGAGCTCGTGACGTCAGAGGTGAGAAATGACACGCTGAGAATTCTTGCGTGCAATTTCCAAATAAAAAGATATTTGCAGAAATTAACACTTTCAGATCACTTCGAAGTGATCAGTGCAGTGTGTCATTTCTCGCCTCTGAAATCATGATCTAACATGGCGGCCGGGTATCCGGGAGCCTTATATAAGCAATTCAATTATATAAAGATTCGTATTTGGGATATTTACTGGTTTGAAAGATCTAGAAAATTTAGAACCTTTTCAGGAAACTTGTCAAAACTGGCTCTTCAAAAATTTTATTTTTATTTCGCGAGTATACAAATACACATGCTATATATTCTGTTTAGAATTTCAGATGAGTTTCGTTTTATTTTAAAGAATGTTTCTTCACAATATTTAACTGTTGATACTTTTTCATGTTTATATAGGTATAGATTATACTCTCCTTTCTTACTATATTTTTTGCAAGTAAAAAAATGATATTATTATGAGTACGAAATTTTATACATATTTTGTGAAAATTCTTTATTTCTTTATTTCAGTATTTTTTTTAAATTTGTAATTTGTAAAATAAATAGCTCTTAATTTTTTCATAATTGCAATAAGTAGGAACGAAGGAATAAGAAGTCTAAAAATAATAACGGAATTAATTTTAAATTTACATCTAAAATACTCTAACTTTCAAGTCTGAAAATTTCAATGGAAATATCTGGAAAACCTCAAGAAATTTTTTCTCAAGATTTAAATACATACTCCAAAATGACTTGAAATATTATTTAAATCTGAAAAAAATTTTTTTAAAGCGAAAATCTTTGAAAAATAAAGGTCAATGATATTTAACACAGGATAAATAGATATTCCATCACCAAGTAGATTATCTTATTAAATTATTAATTTATGAGTTATTACTTGCTTATTATTTGGACGGAAAGTAAGAAGGGTTCCAGCTCTGGCTAAAACGATATTTTTTGCAGTAACTTTTTGACAATAGTGAAAAATTTGTAAGATATTTATTAGTAAAATATTAGATTCGTTTTATTAATATCAATTAAATTGAGTTGGCATTTCAGTTTTATCAAAAGATGACATGTAAGACGGATTTTTAAAACATATTTTTTTACTGTTTATTATGCAATTTTATTTATTTAAACTATTTAAAATTTTATTTAAACTTGTAATATTTGAAATCTGCTTCTCTTTTTATTAATTATTTTTATTATTATGTTATTTAATCCTTGCCTTGCGGCTTAGGATGACTTCCGTCAACCCTTACATAAATTTACAAACATATAACTTTCTCTTTTGCATACATATGTATCATATATCACTTAGATCATCCTAATTAACTCCAAAACTAATTCAACATTCTAACTGTCTTTCAATTTCCCTTCCTACTTCTCTCCCTCTATCCCATCCCTTTTCTCCGCCTCTTTTCTAACCTTTTCTATCCATTTAATTACTTCTAGTCCTTTTCCTTCCTCTCCTAAAAATTCTTTTAACTGTATCTCGCTTTTTGTCGCTTCATATTCTTTTAGTATATGTTCTATGTTCTCCTCTTCTTTTTGCATATTCTGCATCTCCTATCCTCTTCCTCTCTCCAATGTTGACTGCCTTTCTCCTCACTCCCGCATCTGTATCTGGCTATCAACATTCTATCCTTTTTCTTCTTCTTTCTTATAGTAAATACTTTGGTAACTCCTGTTAAAATCTCTTTATAGTTACTATTATATCTTGACTCGTTTATCTTTATCTGTCTCTCCTCCTTCTCCTTTTCCTCTATTCTCTTTACGAAATTCTCCGCCGCCTCCCGGTCCTCTGCCTCCATTTCTCTCCTCAGCTGCTCTTTCTCCATTCCTGCCCTCTCTACCAATTCCCTTCTCTTCTTCTCCCAATTACTTTTCTCTTTCCTTGGCCTGCTCCTCTCTAGATCCTTTATACATGCTTGAACTATTTTCTTCTCTGACTGTCTCGACTTCTCCTCATACCTCACAGCTCTCCTTATTGCCCTCACTTTTATTTCCTTTATTTTGGCTTCTTCTGATATTATATAATTCGGGGTTCTTTTATCCAATCCTAAAATCCATTTAACATACTTTCTTTTTATCACATCTAATCTACTTTCGTATAGCCACCCCCATATTTCAGCTCCGTATAATTCCACGCCTTCTACCAGTGCCTCGAACATCTTCATCCTTCTTCTAAATCTTCTTTAAATATTCTCTCTCCTATGCTCCATGTCCCCTTCATCGCTATTGTAGCCTTCTTCAGCCTATCTTTTATATGATTCTCCGCTACCCCATTTTTCTGTAGTATATATCCCAGATACTTTATTTCTTTGCCTCCTCTATGTCTTCTTCTCTCCATTTCCACTCCCTTTTCTTCCTTCTTCCCTTAGCTTTCTCGAACACCATTATTTTTTATTTCTCTGGACTCAAACTCAAACCCTTCCTTTCCAAATACCTCTTGAACCTCCTCATCATTTCCTTCAATTCTGCCTCTCTCGTCGCCATTAACACTACGTCATCTGCATATGATATTGTCCAGAATTTTTCTTTCCCTATCACAAGGCCTCCTGCTTGTCCTTTTTCCATTCCTTCCTCTAAATGCATGATGTATAAATTGAATAGGTTCGGGCTCACCGGGCATCCTTGTCTTAGTCCCTTTTCTGTCCAAAATTCCTCTGTCTTATCCCTTATATTCACTACATTTTTCGTTTCTTTGTATGTTTCCATTATTCTTCGTCTCAAATTATCTTCAATTCCTATCTTCTTCATTGTTTCATTCAATTTCCTTCTATCCACTTTATCGAAAGCTGCCTTGAGATCAACAAAGAATGCAAAAACCTTTCCACTCTTCTTACTCAGCTCCTTATTCGCTACATAGTTTACCGTGTATACTGCATCCATCTTTATTCCAATCTCCCGGTATGCCCTCTCCTTTCCAGATTCTGTTGATTAACTTCAGCAATTCTTTACCTACATCCTTTTGCATAAATCTCCACGCCTCGTTCTCAATCCCGTCCTCTCCTGTTGCCTTTCCCATTTTCAGTTTCTTTATTACTTCAATCACCTCTTCTCTCGATATTTCTTCGACTCTCTCTGTTACCTCCACTCTCGTGCCATCCTTTTCTCCCTCGTCTTCTATGTCTAGCATCACTCTTTCCTTTGTCCCTCCTACCGTTTCCATGAAGTGGTCTCTCCACTCGTCCATTTGTATCTCCTCGCTTATCCCCTCAGTTTTCTTTTTCTTGTATTTATTTATATACTTCCAAGCTTCCGCTTCGTTTTTAATGTTCCTTATCTTTTCTTCTTCTTCTCTTTCATGCCTCCTTTTCTGCTCCTTAAACCATTCCTTGTGCTTCTTTCTTTCCCTCACATACTCTTCTTTTCCGATCCTTCCCTTTTTCCAGTCCCTCATCAATCTCCTCAATCTTCTTTTCCTTTCCTTCCATTCTTTATTGTACCATTCTCTTCTTCCTAATCTTCATGGTATTATCCTTTTTTTATGCTTCGTGATAGGAGTTTTTACTTTTTCTTTCATCTCCTTCCAGATATCCTCTGTATCTATTTGTGTACTCGACCATCCATCACATTTCTCATGATATTCTTTCCTCCCTTCTTCTGTCTAGTTGCTTCTCTCTAGTTCCATTACTTTCTTCCTTCTCCCTGTCTCCATCACCTGTGGTCCTGTTAACTCCACCTCCAGCGGAACATGGTCCGATTCCGTTCTAATTTCTTCTTCAACCATATTTATTTCCTCTCCTGCTTTGTCATTCTCTAAGACATAATCTATAACCGATGATCCTAAGTCTCCTATATAAGTCCATCCCTTCCCATTTAATATATCGCCCATCCTCTTTCTTCTATTTTATCTATTAATATATACGTCCCTCTCTATTTACAACTTTATCTACTGACTTTCTGGTCTCGCTCCGCTTTTCTTTCTCTTCTTCCTCATTTATCCGTCCTCCTCTGCTTCCCGTTCTCGCGTTGATATCACCTCCTACCAGCAACCATTCTTCATCCTCTTCTTGTACCTTCTCCCTTAGTGTTTCCATCGTATCTTCCATCTTTTGACTGTACAACGTGATTATTCTCCATTTGTTTCCATTATACTCTAATCTGCTTTCTACCACCTCGTTGCTAATCTCCCTAATCTCTATAAGTTTCAAATTCTTGTTGACTGTTGTTATTATCCCTCCTTTTGCTCTTCCTTTCCTGTGTTCCCTTCTCGCTGGTACACAATTCCAAATTTTGGTGGACAACTTATTTTTAATCTTCCTCCATTTATCTTCTTCCATCCATGTTTCTACTAGTCCTATCACGTCAAAATTCTCCAAATAATCCCATGTTTCCTCTCTCACTCTTCCTCTCTCCCTCTCCCTGTCTTCTCTCTTCTCTACTCTTTCCGAAAAACACCTCTGCTTTCTAGCATTTCGGTGCTTTCATTCTATTTCCTTTTGCAATTGTCTATCCATATTTTTTGATATCCTACCGTTGCTTTCTTCCCCTTTTCTCTCTCTACTTTTACTATACTACATAGATGTTTTTGTATCTGCCTCTCTGTTGCCGTCAGATCGTCATCCATAAATATCTTTCTTGCTCTTCCTATCTCCTTCCTCTTTGCTATTATTTCTCTCTTTTATCCTCCCATCTATCAAATCTGACTAGTTTCATTTTCTACTCTCCCCGGCCAATTGCCTGCACTTCGTCCACTTCTACCTTCTTTTTGGTGATTTCTTCAAGGAATTTCTTCATCTTCTCTTTTCTTTCACCTCCATTTTCTACTTTTATTCCTTTTATAATTATATTATTTTTCCTTCTTCTCCTTTCGGCTAATTCGGAGTTTCTTTCCATCTCCTTCATCTTCTTCATTAGTTCACTGCTTTCTAACTTTTTCTATTTTCTCCTCCAGCTGTTTTATTCTATGTTCTAAACTCGCTTTTTGCACTTCCCAAAGCATTTCTCTCTTTCTATATTCCTTCCTCAGGTCGCGTGTATTTCTTTCATTATCTCTTCTTTATCCTTCTTTCTTTCTCTCTCTTGTTCATCCATTTTCGCTAAAATCTCTTTCAGCATTTTTCTCGCCTCCATGCCTTCTTCTTTCTTTTCCTCTCTTTTTATCTTGTTTGGCGGCGATCTTATCACTCTTTTTTCTTTACTAAAATTTTCCAGTATTTCTTTTTCGGCTTTTTCTGCTATTTCTTTTTCTTCCTCCCTTCCTCTTTTCTTTACGTATTCTATAATTGATTCTTGGCTTCCTGTCCTATCTCTTATTCTTGACAGCTCCACCGCCCTCGTGGGTCTGCCCTGTAATTCTACCTTTTTCTATCGTCCTATTCTCCTTCAAATCTCGCCTTTCTTCGAGTTAATATCCTTTTTCTTGCCCTCATTCTCCTTCTTCTCGTCCATTTGAATCCTTTTCTCGCTTTTTATCTCTTCAACACCTCTTTCCTCCTGTCACTCTCTTGTTTATCGACATGTGCTACTCCAACTCCGGTTTCTCCGTGCCTGTTTCCGCTTCTATCACCTAACCTCCAAATTGTCGCAGCAGCACAGAATACCCGAAATCGTCTGTAGTTCGACTCCTACACTGCCGATTTATATCTGCAGTCAGTCCTGCATATCTGTGCATGCAAACTTACATACCTAAAACAAAGTCGCCCCACGGCGAAGGAACGGCAGATAAGTTCGAAAAAACACTGACGCGTTTGACAAGCGTGCTTCTCTCTATTTACTCAGTCCCGGAAGTCTTTTATTAATTATTAATTATCTTTTCTGCTTTATGAAAAAGATTTTATATGTTTTAAAGTGTATAAGTAAAAAAGTTTTTATATGTATTGATATTGCAGGATACAATCTAAAATATTTATTGCTTTGATATATGTAAATAAAGATATTAAATAAGGATATTTTTATTAATTTTACAATATTCTAAAGAATTTCTTTTTATTTCTGTTTATACAGATAAGTCTGAGTGTAAGTGATGAAAAGTTTTACTAAGTTTTTTTCAAAAATGGTTAAAGATAGGATACTGGAACTTTTTATTCAGGGAAAGACACTTATTATATATGTATATGTATATCAAGGAAAAGTAGGGGAATCCTTTGGCGACCTCGAATAACTTTGAGTGTCCCTGTTTTCCACATTACCAACTAAAATTTGCTTTTTTGAAATAGATTAGAGTACTTTTGAATCATTCTATCGATAGTACTCAATAAATTTACAATTAGTAACTTTCGTAACAGCGTAAATCTCTTCGAAAAATCAACTGTTGTCGGGATACAAGTCAAATTAGAAATAAAAATAAATCTGTAAACAAGTGCAAAATCTATTGATGGAATAGATTTTACACTTGTTTTTCATTGTGTATCATTATTTTTTACAAAAACAAAGTCTTCTTTCCATTTTACTGTATTAATCTTTTACAAAGTTTATTGTTTTACACAGGAATCACGTTTTCCAATATAGTATATTTCTAATATACTATTCTTAAAATATAAAATACTTCAATATTACCTAATTGTCATTAATTAATTAAACACCATAAAGTAAATAATTATTATCTTAAATTAATTAATATAATATAAATATAAGATTTATAAGAAGGTGCATGCGTGTGTGCGTCATAAGCACCATAAAGATTTAACGTATATTTACTCCACTGGATCGTTCTCCATAGAAAAGGAGAACCTCACTACCGTGAACCTCACAAACTTCCGCATGTATATAAAATTGATTAAAAAAATAAGAGCAATGGTAACGATCTGTATGATAAGGAAGCAATGTGCAAGTTTCTAATTTGCACACTCTTTTAAAATTTTAAATTTAATCTTTTTATGAATTGATAGAGGGTTAGCTTAGTAGCACAAGTGGGGTTTTACAATCGACGCAATGTCAAATCGATGTTGACTTTGGGAGTTCAGGCCACATGGTCCATATATGGACTTCGCATATGGACCTTTAATCGCGTATAAAGCTGGGTCTAATCAACCAAATCTTAAGGAATTATATATGAAATAGGGGTAGAAAAGACTCAGGGTGTCTAGCGGTCATGGAAACCTGGAAAACCTGGAAATGTCAGGGAATTTGCGTGCTCCTGGAAAAGTCATGGAAAAGTCATGGAATTTTGTGACTTTTCTGGAATTTCGTTAAAAACTTAAAAAATGACATTTTCTGTTCTTTTTTTATCTCGCAAAAAATTATTAGGATCAGAAACTTTGAGACAGAAAGAGTCACGACATCGATGACGTGTATATATACATATATATATTTTTTGTGTGGAATTCGATGGTTGGAGAATATCGCTGTTGCTGAACGAGCTCGTGGCATTCTACCGAATGTATGTAAATACGTGGCAAAAGTTATCAAAGAAAAAAAGATTCCGAAATGCGCTAGTTTTGAAACGGTTTCGACCGCGTTAGATGACAAATTACTCGTTCCTAAATTGACCTTTTTTCAATCCCTCGCGAGCGATGTACAGCCATTCATGTCCGAATTTCAATCCGATCATCCGTTGACTTTATTTCTTTACGATGAAATTTATGCACTTGTGAGATCTATCATGAGGAGATTCGTAAAGGATGATGTCCTGAACTTGAAGGAAACGGATCTTTCCAAAATCGACGTTACTAAGAAGGATAATTTGGTACAACGAAATACATAAAAGTTGGATATGCGACTGAAGTTGCACTCAAACACGAAAAAGGCATTTCGGATCTCGAAATACTACAATTTAAAAACCAAGTACGCCAATGTCTTCAAATCTTTGTAGAGAAGATTATGGTTCGCTCTCCTCTCAAATTTCCTCTAACAAAAGCCGTTTCTTGCATGGATCCGGCCATAGCGAGTCGAGGAGAAATCGCTTATAAGCGGTTGTCTTTCGCATTACGGATTTATGTGGAAAATAATTTGATATCGGAAATAACGGTTGATAAAATTGACCGCGAGTACGGACATCTCATTAGTATAATATCCCCGTCGTTCAAGAGAAGTTTAAAACTTTCAAGCGATCCGAGATTCGTTTGGATCATTTCTGGGTCGATCTTATCACGAGTTGCAGTAAGAAAGATTACGAAAATTTGTCAAGTTTCATGAAAAGCGTCATGATTCTTTCTCACGGAAACGCTGCCGTAGAACGAGGTTTTTCCGTAAATAAGCAATGTTTCATCGAAAATCAAAAAGAAAAGTCGTTGATCGCTCAAAGAACCATCTATGATACAGTCAATGCCAAGGGAGGACTTGAAAATTTCGTCATAACGAAAGATTTGATACATGCAGCTCGTAATGCGCATATGTGGTACAAAGAGGAGCTTGCACGTGAAAATCAAGGAAAAAGAGATGCAAGAATAAATTGTTTGAGTGTCTCTCGACCCTCCGAAGAGTGCATTCTTTCCACGATTAACCATCGCAAATAAATCATGGAACTATTACACTGTTAAAAGTTAGAGGATGAAATTTAAACCAATACCATGAGTTAGATTTATTTTGTTATTTTTAACTACCATGTGCGTCAAAATTTATTAGTTTGAAACAAAATAGGATTATTTTAACTCCATTGGTTTAGTCAAATTAACATTGTTTTAGTTAAATTAACTACATATTGAGTAGGAGCAGTGGCGACCTATGGAATAGTTAAAAATTACTCAAAATTGAGTATAATTTAACCCTATGAATTTAACAGTGTACGGAATCTACTACTATTACGAATCACTATTATGTTAAGCCTTCTAATCTCATTATGTAATTTACATGAGATACGATTTTCTTCACTAGTTCGCCAGTTGACATATACTATTACTAGTTGAATTGGTACTTGATATGATACGAGTCATTTTTCGATTGAAAAATATACTACTATTTTAAGTGTTAATCATAAAATGTTTAAACGAGTGTTTATATAAAAATTATTTTAAACAAATTATAGCTAAGTGTTAAAAAACACTAATATTAAAGTTTATTTTGATAATCTGATGATGTAATGTGTTGTAAAATTCTGACAATTAACACTCCTCGCCAATAAAACAATGTTTTCTTCCGTTCTGAAGTATTATAATTTATTTTATCTGTATTTTACTGAAAAGTCACTTTTCTATTAACTTTCAAATTATAGATTAATGCCCTCGTGAACATAGATATTTGTTAGAAAATGGTCATGGAAAATTAAGATTTTTAGCCTGGAAAACCTGGAAAAGTCAGGGAATTTTACCGCTCGACTCGACTAGACACCCTGAGACTGAAGAATATAATAGAATTATAAATAGCCTGATATCTCAAAACTGGCGGAAGTTATAGCTATATACCACAGACATTTCTAAAAAAAATTATGGACCTTTGATCACGTATAGAGCTGGGTTTAAATTAACCAAATCTTAAAGAATTATATATGAAATAGAGATAGAAAAGACTGAAGAATATAATAGAATTATAAATAGCCCGATATCTCAAAATTGGCGAAAGTTAAAGCAGCCACGGACATTTCTTAAAAAATTCAAAATTTTATAAGAAAGAACCCTTTTACCGATTGTCGCCAAATTCAATACCAACCTTCTTTTAATGATACTCTATATGTATAACTTATACATGTAACTTTTTAGGCAGAAATCAGTAACTCCTTCACCGATCCTCGCCAAATTCAATAACAATCTTCCTTTAATGATACTCTAACCATCACGGAGAAAATTGCTACGGTTGTTACAACAACATTCTCTATGATTGAAAAAGAAATGTATGTGAATTCAAGTTAAATTGATATTACATTGAATGTAGCTGTTAAGATATGCTCATTTATACAGTTTTCATAACCGTAGTTCTTACGATACGTGACATTTGGTTACAATACCCTCGTATATGGTTGCCTCAACCAAAGGATTATTGCTATCTCTCTTATGTGGTCTGCAGCACAAATATTATGGTTGAGAGATCCATAAGATATAGCTGCACGGTACAACACTGAATCACTGATTGAGAGTTTAGTTCCATTGCGCGCGCAAAAGAATTTTTGCATAGAATAAAGTGGATTTGATAAGGATTTGAGATAAGGATGTTTTAACTTTATAAATATACTTTTTTCATAAATATATTTACGAACACAAAATTTCGTAATGAGTCGACACTGGTTTCTGACATTCACCCGACATTAAGAAATATTATATCATATATCCAATTCAAAATTTTATTACTCTTTTTAAACTGAATTTGTTTCTTAAGATGATTTTTGAGAAATTATATATTTGCGCTGATTATGACATATGTAGACTATATATAACACTTACATTAAATTAAGAAGTAGTCTACCACGTAAGGCAGTTGGCTCACGATCCAGAGGTCCCGAGTTCGAATCCCACCAAGGTAAGTGTTTTTTTCAAATACGAGAAAATATTTATAATCATAGACTGCATCTTAAGAAACAAGTTAAAAAATAGTAATAAAATTTCGAAATAAATAATTTTTTTATATTTAGCATTAGTACCTACACATAATCATTATGGTTGTAACATCCATATATTATGGTTGCAACATCCATATAGTAGCTACCCTCACTAAGGTTAGGGCAACCATATAGGTCACTTCCAGAGTACTATGGTTTCCATAACCCTTTTGTATGGATGGGCGAAAATTAACATTATTATTCTGTTGTAGCAACCGTAACTTTTTCTCCGTGATCAAATAACTTAAGGTAGACCGAGGCAAATCGGATCAATATAAGTTTTAAGACAGTTTTGTTAGAGTTTTGTTTCATAAGAGCTGTTTTATCGTGCTAATTACTAATTACTAATTAGCACGATAAAACAACTCGTTTGAAACAAAACACTAACGAAAACTGTCTTAAAACTTATATTGATCCGATTCGCTTCAGTCTACCCTATACATTTTTAGGCAGAAATCGGTAACCCTTTCACCGATCCTTGCCAAATTCAACATCAACCTACCTTTAATGATACTCTATCCATAAAAAAAAATTAAGCTCGATATCTCAAAATTTGCGGAAATTAAAGTAATCATGTAGATTTTTTAGATAGAAATCGGTAACCCCTTTATTATTAGCAATTTTTATTAATTCTATTATATTCTCCAGTTTTTTCTGCCCCTATTTCATATATAATTCTTTAAGATTTGGTTAATCAGTTCTTGAGTTATAGAAATTTCGGTAAATTTGGTACATACATACACACATACGGACATTTTTTAAAATTGCGATTTTCCGACGTTTTAGAACATTCTGACACATTGGCATCGAAAACTAAAAAAACAATTTTTTTTCGGTCTTTTCTACCCCTATTTCATATATAATTCTTTAAAATTTGGTTGATTAGACCTAGCTTTATATACGATCAAAGGTCCGTATACGAAGTTTATGAAAACAAAGCTTCCTCTATGAGGAAGAAAAAGATAAATTTGACCACGATGGTTATAAAGCATTTGGTCTGTGTAATAATCCTTATCTTTTTGTTACTTAGATCAAAGGGAAAGATACACCGGGGGATGTATCAGGTATAGGAGGTGCAAGTACACCAGCAGATCCAGACTACGGAGACAGTGTGTGTGTAGCTGGTACGCTTGGAAGTAAAAGTGACTTTGATCGCAGGAAAAAGAAGAGGTATTTATATTAAAATCATAACACATTGCTATTTTAACAGTTTATGTTATAAATTTCATTAAGTTTGGGTATAATGGAATCTATGCCATAAGAAATGAAAATTATATAATTACTAGTTTTTTAAAATCTAGATTCCTTCCCTACCCAGGTAGCAAGCACTCGTCATTTTGACGTCAAATGACGTCAAAAGACGTCAAAATGACAGACTTTTGACGTCAAAATGACGAGTCTTGCTACCTGGGTAAACCTTCTTTGTTCTTACTTTTTTTTCGCAGACAATTTTTTTTCCACTTTAAGTTATATTTTCCTCTCTTAAATTTATGTATATATAGAGATATATATATATATTTTTCCCGCACATCGCGCGGATGTACCCTCCGCTGACCCGCCATTTTTAATTTACATTAATTTATATTTATTTTTGTTTGTATTTTATTATATTTATTTATTATTAATTTTATTACATTTATTTACTATTAATTAAATTTTATTATTTAAAACAAAATTGGTCTACACTACACATCCTTTTTTTGGATCATTCTTAGCGAGTGGAATATATACACACATACAGACATTTTTTTTCAAAGTGATTTTTCAACGTTTTCGAACATTCTGAACACATTGGCATAGAAAACTGAAAAAAAATAGCACCGGTTTTAAGAAAATACGTCCATTACTGAAAAATTAAATTCATCGTCGCCATCTCCGAAAAATTAGAAAAATTTTGGAACCGGTTTCCAAAAAATCGGTTATGAAAAATTATACACATCATCGCTATCTCCGAAAAATTAGAAATTTGAGCACCGTTTTGAAAAAAATCGGTCCATTAATTGAATGAATAGTTCGCAGTCAGAAAAATTTTAGCACCTGCAGTTTCCAAAAAATCGGCACATTAATGAAAAATTAAACCCATATGAAAAATTCTACACATCATCGCCATCCCCCAAAAATTAGAAAAATTTTGGCACCGGTTTCAAGAAAATCGATCCATTAATGAAAAATTATCCATTAATGAAAAATTAAACTTATCCTCAAACAATTAAAAAAATTTTAACACTGGTTTCAAGAAAATCGGTCCATTAATACTTATTATTTCTCGAAAAATTTTGAAACCGGTTTCCAAAAAATCGGTAACGAAAAATTATCCATAAAAAAAAATTTAGCTTGATATCTCAAAATTTGCGGAAATTGGAGCAATCACGTACATTTTTTTAAACAGAAATCGGAAACCCCTTTATTATTAGCAATTTTTCTAATTTTATTACATTCTTTAGTTCTTTCTACCCTTATTTCATATATAATTCTTTAAGATTCGGCCAATTATTTCCCGAAAAATTAGTAAAATTAAAAAAACCGATTTCCAGAAAATCGGTAACGAAAAATTATACACATCATGGCAATCCCCGGAAAATTCTACCCCTACTTCATATACTTTTGATAAAAAATCGGTCCACTAACGAATAAGTAGTTCGGGTACAAACAGACAGACAGAAGACGGTAAACCTGGCGTTAAGGGGACCCACCTACGATGACCTTGAATTTGACATATATTGTCAAGGACACCCTCCCGAGTAACATGCAAGTGATTTTAGTCGGGGGTCGCTTTTTATTAAAACGTTATTAACAAATAAAGTTTGAAAAATGTAGCAGCTATTTTGAGTATTGGAAGGCATAAATGACTAATATATATGCTGAAATAGTTCACGCATACACGCGACCCCCGACTAAAATTACTTGCATGTTACTCGGGAGGGTGTCCTTGACAATATATGTCAAATTCATCGGAGGTGGGTCCCCTTAACGCCAGGTTTACCCTTTTTTCTTCGCAGACAATTTTTTCTCCACTTTAAGTTATATTTTCCTGTCTTAAATTTATGTATATATAGAGATATATATTTACTTTTCTCGCGCATTGCTTGGATGTGCCCTCCGCTGACCCGCCATTTTTAGCTCTTATTTTGATAAAAATTTATACATTGTTTTTTATTTTAAAGAAGTTTCAGTTTTTCCACATCATAAATGCCTATGTTTTCTAATTTCTGCAAATTTTGAGATATTGGGCTTTTTTTTGTTTTGTGTTGGAGGAGGAAAATGCCTAATGCATATCTTAGGGCCGGTCCCTAGGGTTATGCCGGGCTTGCACCGGCATTAACGTTTATTACTGAAAAATTAGACTTATTGTCTCCGAAAAATTAGAAAAATTTTGGAACCGTTTTGAAGAAAATCGGTCCATTAATTGAATGAATAGTTCGCAGTCAGAAAAATTTTAGCACCTGCAGTTTCCAAAAAATCGCTACATTAATAAAAAATTAAACACATATGAAAAATTCTACACATCGTTGCCATCCCCAAAAAATTAGATAAATTTTGGCATCGGTTTCAAGAAAATCGATCCATTAATGAAAAATTATCCATTATTGAAAAATTAAACTTATCCTCAAAAACCAAAAAATGTTGGCACTGGTTTCAAGAAAATCGATCTATTAATACTTATTATTTCTCGAAAAATTTTGAAAGCGGTTTCCAAAAAATCGGTAACAAAAAATAATACACATCACCGCCATCCCCGGAAAATTCTAACCCTGTTTCATATATAATTCTTTAAGATTCGGTCCATTAACGAATGAGTAGTTTGCGCTCAAACAGACAGACAAACAGACGTCAGGTCCATTAATGAAAAATTAAACCCATCCCCGTTTAATTAGAAAAATTTTGGCACCAGTTTCAAGAAAATCGGTACATTAATGAAAAATTAAACTCGCGGTTTCAAGAAAATCGGTTAATGAATAAGTAGTTCGCTATATATACTTAATAAATACTTATTATTTTCCGAAAAATTACGTATTATTTCCTAAAAAATTAGACAAATTTTGCTACCGGTTTCCAAAAAATCGGAAACAAAAAATTATACACATTATGGCAATCCCCGGAATATTCTACCACAGTATAAGTAAGAACAGTAGGTTCACTCCCCTAAAAAGTTGGTAAATGAATATGGCGACTCGCACAATCAATAACATGGCGGCTGTTATCTGACAGTTCATTTGGTTAGATACATCGGCGCGTCAGTTGTATTGTATTTGTATTTATTTAAAAAAAAATTTTAAATAAAATCCATAATGAGTAATAAAAGTGGTTATCGAGATGTGTATTTAAAGATTGTGGGATGAAAGGAAACTTTATTCCGATTTCCGAAAGATTCAGAAAGGTACGTATTCATTATGACAAATACATAAATACATAAATATACATAAATACATAAATACGTTAAATATACATAAATACATAAATACATTAACACATTAATACATAAATAAATATGCTATTTGTATCTTATCTATATATATAAAGGAAGATGTCCTGACTGACTGACTGACTCACTCACTCACTCACTGACTCATCAACGCCCAGCCCAAACCCCTGAATCGAATTTTCACCAAAAGTATATGAAATAGGGGTAGAATTTTCCGGGGAGTGTCACTATGTGTATAGTTTTTTGTTACCGGTTTTTTGGAAACCGGTTTTTTTAATTTTTCTAATTTTTCGAGAAATAATTGACCGAATCTCAAACCCCTGAACCGAATTTTTACCAAAAGTATATGAAATAGGGGTAGAATTTTCCGGGGAGTGCCACTATGTGCATAGTTTTTTGTTATCGATTTTCTGGAAACCGGTTTTTCTAATTTTTCTAATTTTTCTAATTTTTCGGGAAATAATTGGCCAAATCTCAAAGAATTACAGATCAAATTTCTACCAAAAGTATATGAAATAGGGGTAGAATTTTCCGGGGAGTGCCACAACGTGTATAGTTTTTTGTTACCGGTTTTTTGGAAACCGGTTTTTTTAATTTTTCGGGAAATAATTGATCGAATTTTAAAGAATTGTATATAAAACAGGGGTAGAATTTCCCGGGAAGTGCTATAAACTGTACAGTTTTTCGTTACTGATCTTTTTGGGAACCGGTATCTTTTTGGAAATCGGTTACGAAATTTTTCCAATTTTTTTAGGAAATAATTGAGTGAATCTCAAAGAATTGTATACGACGGAATTGAATTTCAGTTGATAAAAAAGTAATATTTTTCAATTTATAGCATTTTAGAGAGAGAGAGAGAGAGAGAGAGAGAGAGAGAGAGAGAGAGAGAGAGGAGAGGGAGAGGGAGAGGGAGAGGGAGAGGGAGAGGGAGAGGGAGAGGGAGAGGGAGAGGGAGAGGGAGAGGGAGAGGGAGAGGGAGAGGGAGAGGGAGAGGGAGAGGGAGAGGGAGAGGGAGAGGGAGAGGGAGAGGGAGAGGGAGAGGGAGAGGAGAGGGAGAGGGAGAGGGAGAGGGAGAGGAGAGGGAGAGGGAGAGGGAGAGGGAGAGGGAGAGGGAGAGGGAGAGGGAGAGGGAGAGGGAGAGGGAGAGGGAGAGGGAGAGGGAGAGGGAGAGGGAGAGGGAGAGGGAGAGGGAGAGGGAGAGAGAGACTATTTGCGTGTCTTATTACATATGTCCTCCGGGGCGAAGCCCGGGTAACCAGCTAGTTACATAATATACGAATAGCATATTTATTTATGTATTAATGTGTTAATGTATTTATGTATTTATGTATTTATGTGTATTTAACGTATTTATGTGTATTCATGTATTTGTTATAATGAATACGTACCTTTTTGAATCTTTCGGAAATCAGAACAAAGTTTCCTTTGATCCCACAATCTTTAAATACATATCGATATAACCACTTTCATTACTCATTATGATTTTATTTAAAAAAAATTTTTAAATAAATACAAATACAATACAACTAACGCGCCGATACATAAATAAATACAGTAATCAAAATATGTTATTTGAATATTATGTAATAAGATAATAAATAAATAAATACATAAAAAAATTAATACATTAATACATCAATAAAATGAATAAAATATACATGAATAAAATGTGTCGCGACATTTTTGCTCCGAATATTTAATTAATATGTATAATATATTTCTTGTATTTTTTGTATTTCTTATATAATTATCACAAGCGGTTTCTATTATTCAAATAAAATGCGCATGTATTTTTTACTTATGTTCATGTGTTGTGACATATATATTTCTTATATTTTTTTTCAATATACAATTATCAAGCGGTTTCTAGTAAGCGGTTGAAATAAAACACGCTCGCGCAATCAACATCATGGTGGACGTTTGCCACGAAGAACAAAAGCTCCGACACGGCGTGAACCTACTGTTCTTACTTATACTGTGATTCTACCCCTACTTCATATATAATTCTTTAAGATTCGGTCCGTCCCCGAAAAATTAGAAAAATTTTTGCACCGGTCTCAAGAAAATCGGTCCGTTAATGAATGAGTAGCTCGCTGTGGAACATTAGATACTTATTATTTCCGAAAAACTTACGTATTATTTCCCGAGAAATTAGTTTCAAACCGGTTTCAAATTTTTCTGGGATGGCGATGATGTGTATAATTTTTCATAACCGATTTTTTGGAAACCGGTTCCAAAATTAGTAACAAAAAATTATCCATAAAAATTATCCATAAAAAAAAATTCAGCTTGATATCTCAAAATTTGCGGAAATTGGAGCAATCACGTACATTTTTTTAAACAGAAATCGGAAACCCCTTTATTATTAACAATTTTTCTAATTCTATTACACTTTTTAGTTCTTTCTACCCCTATTTTATATATAATTCTTTAAGATTCGGTCAATTAATTCCCGAAAAATTGAAAAAATTTCGGTACCAGCTTCCAAAAAATCGGTAACGAAAAATTATACACTTTATAGCACTCCCCGGAAAATTCTATACCCCTGTTTCATATACAATTCTTTAAGATTCGGTCAATTATTTCCCGAAAAATTGGAAAAATTTCTGATACCGGTTTCCAAAATGATCGGTAACGAAAAATTATACACTTTATGGTACTCCCCGGGAAATTCTACCCCTACTTCATATACTTTTGGTAAAAATTCGGTCCACTAACGAATAAGTAGTTCGCGGTCAGACATACATACATACAGAGAGAGAGAGAGAGAGAGAGAGAGAAAGACGTCAGGTACTTATATATATATAGATAGATAATTTAACGCACGCAATATATATATATATATATATATAGATAATTTAACACACGCGTGCGCTCTCTCTATACACACTTATATAATTACCTATACATCTACATACATACATGTAAAATGTACATCTACATATATTTAAAATTTTATTTTTTACTTTATCTTTAATTATACACATAAGCACACAACAATAATTTTTATGGTACTTTCAAATATTGGTACTTTGCGCTCGAGTTATGTCAAGTAATACTTCTTTATTTTAATTGTTTTTGCATTTGCGTCATACCATAAATGTTCCAAAATAAGATAACATGAGCTTATAGGATTTGATAGAAAATATAATTCTGAGTAAAAGTGTTTTAATAAACATGCATTTTAAAATGATTCTTTAAGAAACTTTATATATCAACTTTTTTTAACGTTATTACCAATACCATTTCTTGATTGTTACATTAGTTTTCATATAATGTAATCAAATGTTTATGTATGAGGAAAATTAGAAAATAATATTTACAGTCCCTGGCCATATTATTAGACGCACTTAATTTTTTAATAGAATTCAGATTGGGAGGAGAAAAAAGCTATCAATTTTATATTTATATGATATATGCCTAAAAAAACACTTAATATCTTTGAACAATGGTGAATAAAACACACAGATTTGATAGTAATAATCATGTATTTATTTATTTTTGTCAATTATTTAGGCAGTCAAAAAATATGTATATTTTTAATATTTAGTCAAGCCGCCTTTGGCGGTTATTAAAGTTTTAATTCGCTTTGGCATACTATTAATGTAGATATGCTTGTACTGCCTCCTGCATCATTATTATATGCAACTGGCGCAAGATCATACTTGTTTACTATCATTATTACGGTTAAGTGAAATACGTCATAAACAAGTGACTTCTACAGAACAATAGTTTCTTAACATAATTTGATGGTTTATAACAATGATAGATGAGCGATATTATAAAGCTGGTGCATGGGAAGTCAATAAATTGTAAAAAAATTAAGGTGCGTCTAATAATATGACCAGGGACTGTATTCAACTGTTATGAAAGAAAAATTGATTAATAATTCCAAAATATCGCCAATTCCATAATAACAAAGTACCTAAAATGTCTATAAGACAGTGGGGAAACATTTTGAGCAACTTTTCTAATAAATAATTACACAGGCCCACAAAAAAAAAGTAGGTTGTGCTGGGGATCGGACTATGCTATTCCTACGTATTTTGAGCCGCTGAAAACGAATATGAAGTCAGAATTGCTCCATCACCTTCCAGTTTTTTTAAACTTTAATTAATATTTTTTTAAATTAACCCTTTGAGTCGAATTATTCTTCTTTACCAATTTTAATGAAACTTTGCATCCGGGGGTTTTTTGGGGCGCTGATTACGAATCCGTTCTCGAATTTTTAAAATTCAAAATGGCGGATCCAATATGGCGGACGTAAAATCAAAAATTTAAATGATTTCCGTGAAACTTTGCATCCAGGGGTTTTTTGGGTCGCTGATTACGAATCCGTATTCGGATTTTTAAAATTCAAAATGGTGGGTCCAATATGGCGGACGTAAAATAAAAAATTTAAATAATTTCCGTGAAACTTTGCATCCAGGGGTTTTTTGGGTCGCTGATTACGAATTCGTATTCGGATTTTTAAAATTCAAAATGGTGGGTCCAATATGGCGGACGTAAAATAAAAAATTTAAATAATTTCCGTGAAACTTTGCATCCAGGGGTTTTTTGGGTGGCTGATTACGAATCCGTATTCGGATTTTTAAAATTCAAAATGGTGGGTCCAATATGGCGGACGTAAAATTAAAAATTTAAATAATTTCCGTGAAACTTTGCATCCAGGGGTTTTTTGGGTCGCTGATTACGAATCCGTATTCGGATTTTTAAAATTCAAAATGGTGGGTCCAATATAACGGACGTAAAATAAAAAATTTAAATAATTTCCGTGAAACTTTGCATCCAGGGGTTTTTTGGGTCGCTGATTACGAATCCGTATTCGGATTTTTAAAATTCAAAATGGTGGGTCCAATATGGCGGACGTAAAATGCAATATTAATTAATATTAATATTAATGCAATTAATGCAATATTAATATTAATATTAATGCAATTAATGCAATATTAATATTAATATTAATGCAATTAATGCAATATTAATATTAATATTAATTAATATTGCATTTTACGTCCGCCATATTGGACCCACCATTTTGAATTTTAAAAATCCGAATACGGATTCGTAATCAGCGACCCAAAAAACCCCTGGATGCAAAGTTTCACGGAAATTATTTAAATTTTTAATTTTACGTCCGCCATATTGGACCCACCATTTTGAATTTTAAAAATCCGAATACGGATTCGTAATCAGCGACCCAAAAAACCCCTGGATGCAAAGTTTCACGGAAATTATTGCAATATTGCAATATTGCAATTAATGCAATATTAATATTAATATTAATGCAATTAATGCAATTAATGCAATATTAATATTAATATTAATGCAATTAATGCAATATTAATATTAATATTAATTAATATTGCATTTTACGTCCGCCATATTGGACCCACCATTTTGAATTTTAAAAATCCGAATACGGATTCGTAATCAGCGACCCAAAAAACCCCTGGATGCAAAGTTTCACGGAAATTATTTAAATTTTTTATTTTACGTCCGCCATATTGGACCCACCATTTTGAATTTTAAAAATCCGAATACGGATTCGTAATCAGCGACCCAAAAAACCCTTGGATGCAAAGTTTCACGGAAATTATTTAAATTTTTGATTTTACGTCCGCCATATTGGATCCGCCATTTTAAATTTTAAAAATTCGAGAACGGATTCGTAATCAGCGCCCCAAAAAACCCCCGGATGCAAAGTTTCATTAAAATTGGTAAAGAAGAATAATTCGACTCAAAGGGTTAATTTTAAAAAATATTAATTAAAGTTTAAAAAAACTGGAGGGTGATGGAGCAATTCTGACTTCATATTTGTTTTCAGCGGCTCAAAATACGTAGGAATATCATAGTCAGATCCCCAGCACAACCTACTTTTTTTTTGTGGGCCTGTGTTATCATTGTAAGCAAGGAATGCCCAACCCGTTTGTTACAGTTTTTTAGCTTTATGGATAAGAAGTATGATAAACAAAATTTTCAAGCAATAATTTTATAGTAGGAAGCATTTACTGGAACTTTTTAGAATTGCGTATGTTATTAGACCTCAAGCTGTCTTTATATTTGAAGATTTTTAACAGACAATTATTATTATTCAAATCTTACGATAATACTGCGTTAAATATATTCTAATATCTACATCGCATTATATTGAGATTGTGAAGATAAGTAATTTATATAATTACTGCGATCTTCTATATATATTTAATATTTTAGTCCAAGCATGTTTGGTAGCATGTTGGACTCCTCGCGGCACGAGCTTTTAGCGGAAGCGATGAAAGCAGGAACGCCCTTTGCTTTATGGAACGGACCAACGGTAGTCGCCTGGTTGGAGCTTTGGGTGGGCATGCCAACGTGGTATGTCGCCGCTTGTCGAGCAAACGTTAAAAGCGGTGCCATCATGAGCGCTCTTAGCGATACCGAGATTCAGCGAGAGATTGGTATAAGGTACTCTGTAAAAATTATATAAAAGAAACAAAATAAAAATTACATTATAACTGTGATAATATAATGTTATAGTACATTATAATATTACAATTGTGTCTACAATTGTTTTCTGTACTTCTGTGACAGTAATCCTTTGCACCGATTAAAGCTGAGACTAGCCATTCAGGAAATGGTGTCGCTTACGAGCCCGTCAGCACCGAAAACTTCTCGCACAACATTAGCATTTGGTGATATGAATCACGAGTGGATAGGTAATGTCTGGTTACCGAGCCTCGGGCTGCCTCAATACCGATCTACTTTTATGGAGTGCCTTGTTGATGCTAGAATGCTTGATCATCTTACGAAGAAGGATCTTCGTGGTCAGCTGAGAATGGTTGACAGTTTTCACAGGTAGGAAAAAGACAGTGTTGAGGCACTCACAAAGTTATCTAAAAATTTAGTTTATATTACTGATATGTTAAAATACATTGTTTATCTAATGTTATTATTTATAATTGCGTATTTCAATGTATTATAGCAATAGTTATAGCAATATTATTACATTATTAAATTATTGTCAATATATTGTCGCAGAACAAGTTTGCAGTATGGCATTTCTTGCTTAAAGAGACTAAATTATGATAGACAGCAATTAGAAGAGAGAAGACGAGTGGCAGAAGGTGCCAATATAGATGTACTCGTGTGGAGTAATGATCGTGTCATAAGATGGGTACAGTCGATTGGTTTGAAGGTAGATAAACGTTCTCTAATGCTCCGCTACGATTGATTACTTACGAAAGAAATTAACATCCACTACTCGTAGGAATACGGGAATAACCTCTTAGAATCAGGGGTGCACGGTGCACTCATAGCTCTAGACGAAAGTTTTGATGCAAATAGTTTTGCATTAACTTTACAAATTCCCACACAGAATACACAGGTAAATGCTTACAATTACATTACAATAAAAACTTGGGAAAACATAAGTGAATATATTCTGTATTATTTTCGTAGGCAAGACAATTGCTAGAGATGGAATTTTCCAATCTGTTGACGATGGCGACGGAAAGGCGTCTGGACGAGAATAGCATGAAATCCTGATCCATCTCGTCAAGTCGGCTGCCTCATATTCAACCGCATCATGTCTAGTCCAAAACCCCAGCTATTGCTACTATCTATGCGCAAGTGTGTTTTAAAAGTTGTAAGAGCTTTAAGTATCACGCTAGGAGTATCTCTTCATATTGTTATGACAAATGTGACATTTGGTAATACTGAGGTGTGTTTTGACATAAGCTGTTAAGATAAACTTACATGATACATTGGATACTTAAGGATCCATCTGATCGATTTTTATGCCGCACACGCATAAATCGATGCGCCATATATACCACATTATATACCTTTTAACAAAGAGGAGAAAAGTTAGTTATTTCGATCGGTTTTTCATATAGATATCGAAATGTAGCAGGCAGTTGTTGGATTATATTGCTAGAACGACACAGCGATGAATAATAGTACTATCCTTAAAAGCACGAGATATCAATTGCAGACGATTACGACAATAATTCTCTCTGAGTTAGCTTCATTTGTTTATAAAGTCCATAAGTCTCAGTATTATGATGTCGCGTAGTAGAGTGTATTTGTTGTACGACTTGGTACTACAACGTGTACTTATAAAGTTTAATAAATAAGACAGGGTAAGTTAAAACTTTGTACCGCACAAAGAAGTGGAAAAACAGGAGTCTACGATATCTTTGCTTTTGAGGAAATTTTTCATATATGAGGTGTCCTGTAACTAATAATACGACGGAAAAAGTAAATCTATGTGAAAAAATAAGTTGAAAGTGTGAAGTTCCTTTGCGTGAAATTTTCTCTTTGTTAAACTTGGGTAGATGTGAATGACTGAATAAATTTTGCTATCGAATTTACTTTAACGTTTATCTGAATAACAATTATATAAGATTTTATTTTGAAAATTAAAGATAAGATTAATATTCTATAAATATAACTTTCAATAATTTAAATTGTTTTTAATTATACACAGGGTATCCTCGTATTCTAAATGTATAAATATTTCTTTTATTTTTATGATAGACATATTTAAAGAAAAAGAGATATTTATCTCATAAGGATACATATTCTGATTGAGAAGTTTTCTTTTTCCAAGGTCACAATTTTTTATATTTCAGAATTATTTCAGGATATTTTCTTAACTAAAATCAAATAATTTATTTTATATAAGTCGATTTCCTAAAAATAAATATTTATAAAAGTATTAAAGTAAGATCATCCGAAAGCAGATAGTCTATGAGTTTACACTCTGTGAGTAATATTTTATTCTAATATATTCTGACAAGATATTAAATATCATGTAAAATATTCACTTTTCGATGATTTTGTCTTAATACTTTTATATACAAAATAAGGGAAAATATATAAGTGACGTACATTTGTATACAGATATAAATCGATTGTGAACAAATTAATGTAAAAAGGTAAACAATTGCATTTAAAATTGCAATTATACGTTACAATTACTGTACTTGTGCAAAAGTAGAATCGTCAATCGATTCTACTCGCTGCTGCGTGTACAAAAGTATTCAATTATTCTAAATCAAAATATTACAGAAATACATAATGAATATTTTTTATTTATATTTTATGTAGAATTTTTATTTTATTCTTTACATATATTATTTAAGCTATCTTCCTACTTGTATTATAGGACACCCTGTATATATTGTATACAAAAGCCGCTATGTTTCTATATCTATAACATCAGATAGTATAGAGATAGAGCTAAAAAGCTGCGCATAGAAATATCTTTTCGCAGACAGAGCTCCAAGATATCTGAATTTCTTGTTACTTTGATGAACTATGAATATTTCTAGCGTCGTATATACTAGACCACGTATACTAGCGCGTAATATATTATTACGTAATTATATACGATCGAAGAGATAAAGTAATTGACGCTCGCTTTTTGTTTACTAAAAGGATTCCGAACATTTTATATACAAGATATTTACAAATGCGGTTATACGAACGTGTGTTGATAAATGTGTTGTAAGATTAGATGACTTCGATTATATTTTTTAAATGAAGCTACTGACCAATTTTATGCGTATCGTTCGTAATAATTGGATCTAATATTTCGTGGACAATGACGAATATCCATTGGCGTGGATATTATTGTATTGCTATTTTACGTTGTGTATATGATATATAGTTAATAAGCATGGTCGGTAGCGGAGCAATGCAATGCGTACGGTAATCGCAACAACAATGGGAGAACTGTGCGGAGGAGTTAACCATAGCGACGATTAAGACTATATAAAAACAAATTATGTTGCTGAAGACAATGATCGCGCGATGGTAATTATTATTACCAATTATACAGACATCAAGTGAAACTGAAGATGTGGCGAAAGACTGAGACATTGGTGGTGATTGTAATAACGAATTGATCGAGATAGAAAAGAAGAAAGACGATCACAATAATGACGATAAGTTATAAATACAGATGTTGTTAATGTTGTTGATATTGAGCAATCATTGTTGTTGATGTTTGTTTCTCATGAACTGTAACTCTTCTTGCAAGCTGTTTATTCATTGTAGGTTTCATGGTTCTGCACGACCTTCCGAACGGGCGTAAATGTACCAAATAGTTTCTACCAAAGACTTTATATTGAGTATACATTGATTCGTCGATTAGACATACGGAAAAAAGGTGAAATGTCGGCGCTTCTGATGCGACGTAGTATTCTAGATAGTTAAATCTGTCAAAAGCAGATTTCGCAGACAGTGTCTGCTACAGATTTTGTCGGCAAAATGCCAGCAAAAATGTAACAGAATCTACTAACAAAATATGATGGCAGATTGACTACAGAAATTGAACAAAATCTGCCATTTCGTAACTACTCGGATTGAAAATGTCTGCTACAAATTTTATCGATAGAATGCTAGCAGAAATACTAACAGATTCTGATAACAAAATACAATGATAGAATGATTGCAGAAACTAAGCAGAATCTGCCATTTTATAACTATAATTTAAGTGTTTACGAAAGGATTCTGTTTGGTTTCTGCTGACAATCTGCTGTCAGATTACGTCAGCAGATAGTATTGGCAAAAGCTTAATACAGTTGGTATCTACCATAATATTCTGCTTGAATCTGCTGGCAAACCGCAGGCGTATCACCAACATTTTGTTTAAGATGTTGATCAAAAGCTTGCATCAAAAGAATTATACAGGGTGTATATAAATACTTGTTACAAACTTCTAGGATATGTAGAAAGTTTAAAGTAGACCAACTTTTAATAAGGAACTCATGTCCGGAAACGCACCGATTGCGAGCTGCTGACTGGAATTGTTGGTATGTTTAGTAATAGGAATAATTCTCATAATAACTTTGTTTGCTTACATTACATTAAAAAAATGTTTAGCAATGTCAAAACAGATGGCTACAATCCATCTGTCCCCAAATACTTGGCTGATAAGACATTTTTGAAAGAATGTACGAGAACATACTTTGCAGGTGCAATGCTTGCATCGAAGTTGGTGATCGTTATGAGCATTTATTGTAGCCATCTGTTTTGACATTGCTAAGCATTTTTGTAATGTAAAATGTAAGCAAATAAAGTTATTATGAAAATTATTCCTATTACTGAACATACCAGCAGTTCCAGTCTGCAGCTCGCAAACGGTGCGTTTCCGGACATGAGTTCCTTATTAAAAGTTGGTCTACTTTGAATCCCCTACATACCCCAGAAATTTGTAACAGGTATTCATATATACACTCCGTATATGTATTATGTTCTTGTTCGCTTTTCTCATCATATCATCAATTTCAAACGCACTCCTAAATAATCAGAAATATGTTTATTATAATCCAAAGCAACGTTATACTACCTCAATATTGAAATGTGGTCATACTTTTCCTTTCGCGGACATATCAAATTCATCCGTCAAAGTCATGCATATCCATGATTTGTACGCCGCAAATTGCGTACCTATATTATACTGTTTAATAAAAAAAAAACTTTTTTCGAGCACAAGAACGAGGGTGATTGTTTGTCGTAGTTTTTTGAGTGTCGAATACGGCCCTGTTTATCAAATTGTTCTATTACGTTACAATTTTGAGAAATTTGCGTTTAAACTTGCAATAAAGGGCTATTTTAGAATATTTTGGCATAATATAGGGAGCTTTCCAGCAAGCGACACAAGTCGACACAAGCATCATTCTATCTTTCTTTTTTGGTAATGAGTAACAAAGATAAAACGATACTTGTGTCGACTTGTGTCGCTTGCTAGAAAGCTCCCATATAGCTACAATATGTGACGTGTGGACAAATTTTTTGCAATAAAAATTAAGTACGTTATTAGAACTTTTAGCCCTTAAAAGGAATTTATTGTGTCGATTGTGATTAAAAAGATATTTACACTGAGAAAAAAATTGTTTGCATTTTAGTAAATATTAGTTGGCATACAACTGTGACTCCATTTACTAAAATATAGAAAATTTTTCTTTTTATTAGTATATTTTTTTTTAGTGAATACATATATATAAATTATACTAATAAAGGAAAATTTTCTTCATTTTAGTAAATGGAGTCACAGTTGTATGTAAACTAATATTTACTAAAATGCAGAAAAAATTTTTTTAGTATATGATTAATATAAGATCTATTGCAGGATATATTAATAAGGATCTCTATTGCAACCAGTGTTTGCCGATATCTAGATAAAATTATCTAGAGGATCATCCAGATAAAGAAATGGAATCTGCAAGATTGCAAGATTGTCATTACACTCGAAAACAGATCAACTTCTAGTAGTAGCGGAGAGGAAGATTTCTTCCGCAATATATATATATATATTGAAACAAAAAAGAATAATAAACAATTATTAATGGTAACATCAAAGCAATTTTTTTATTAGGAATCTAAATCAAAGCAACTTCAATCTCTTATAAATTTTCCAAATGTTAAAAATATTTTTCTTAAATATAACATATCCCTGCTAACGTCGGTGCCAGTAGAGCGCCTTTCTAGTTTAGCAAATAAGTGTCCCGTAAAAAACTGCTTATCAGACAAAAATTCGAAAAACTTTTATTTTTGAGAAATAAAAACTTAAAATAAAATTGTGAGTACTGTTTTAATAATCTGTGTAATTCTTTTTATAATCTTTTATAATCTGTGTAATTTTTTTTATAATCTTTTATAATCTTTTATAATCTTTTATAATCTTTTATAATCTGTGTAATCCTTTTTATAAATGTTTATGAATAGTTTCATAAACACAAAATTATCTAAAAAATTATCTAGATAAATCGCAGTAATTATCTCATCTTTTATCTAGATTAATTAAAAATAAAATCATCTTTATAAAAATAAAATTATCTCATCTAAGATAAATTTACGGATTTTTATCTTATCTTTATCTCAGATTATTTTGAAGTTATTTACGGCAAACACTAATTGCAACCTATATAAGCCATTAAGCATCCAAAATAATTTATTATATGCACTAAATATTTTTTAATTATATTATTCAAGCTTAACCCTTAGCTGGCACTGTGGGGTATTAAACGCCCTAGCCTAGTTCAGCTCTAATTTAAGCCCCCCTATAGTACGAAAATGGTACTAAAAAAATGGAAGAGTTAAAATATAAGAGTTATGAATTTTTGAGTGAAAACAGTCATTTTTTCGTTTTCTTTTACGTTCTCCAATTTTTTCCATACTTAATATTACATTTTATTAAAATAACCTATGACATTTGTTAAAACAACATTTGAAGACTATCTTGGAATTTTTTTAAGTAAAAAAAATCAATAGCTTCCTCGCAGCAACCATTTTAGTGGTGGGGTCTGAAACGGCCCCAGTGTGCCAGCTATGTGATTCTGATGAAGTGTGCCAGCTAAGGGTTAAGGATTTTTCAGATCGCTGAATACCTACTAATCTGATGTCAAAGTGACAAATTGAATTTATAAATTGTACGAGTATGCAAAACTTTTATACGTGAATTATTTAAAAAATTCGAGCACTTTAATTTTGACATCCACTATACCGATTCCGCTATTTTTAATTTATCAACTTTGACATATAATTAGTATTTAACGAAACTAAAAAACCTTTACGTTCAAATAATATAATTAAAAAATATTTGGTACATCCTTAATGACATATATAAGTCGCAGCTTTGATGCAATAGACCCAATATTAATCACAAATATTTTTTAACCATAATCGACACAATTCCTTTTAAAGGCTGAAAGTAGGTATTAATAACATACATAATTTTGATTACAATCAAACTTCTCCAACATGTTATCTTCGTTCTTGTACATTTTTTTGTTGAATACTTGTTACATATGGATGATTCAATAAATCGCACAAGTATAATAGTTATCTTGACAGAGAGCAAGAATAAAGCGTGTATATTTATTTGTTCACTCTGTGTACTCGTGAAAATAATATTTAAAATAATTTTAAACTCCTGGTTACACGCGTTACTTTTGCACACAATAAATCTTCATTTTTCGCAAAGTGTGATATCGATAACGAATTTAAAAATACGTCATAATCTTCGACGAAATTTGTCAGTTTGAACATTCTTAGCTTTGTGGACATTCTATTTTCTACGCAACGATAGAAACCAATAGAACAATTGTACACGATACATATTAATTTTCACTCATAAATGGGATGATAGATGTAACGAAAGTGCTTGTCTGCGTTTCACAGAACACGGAACTTTTCTATCTTTCCCTTTCGGAAGAGTCTGCAGCAACTTGTAAAGTGACTGAACATTATTTTTAACATGTGCTAGTTAATAGTGTCTACTCTATGGACATTCCAAAAGAACCTTCCAAAAAGAAGTAACCATACTTGTCCCAGATAGCCAAGCGTGATAGAGCATATTGAGCAAACTAATGCATTGCATGTGTTTTCATATATTTGCTGTAAATTTGCTGACATCGAAATAGAACACGTTACAAATACAGCTACATGACTGCTTATACATGCAATCAGTTGACGCAATTTCAACAGCAAACGGTCCGCAATATTGGTACGTTATGTTGTCTGCAACATGACAGCAATGAATGATTCATCGTTCCATCTTGAGCATCATGATGCAAACATGACGGCAACAACACATATATAATGATTTCCATCTGTTATTGTGTATATGTCATCAAGCTATGAAGTTTTTTAATTGTATCTCGTTGCTAACGAAGTGTTGACAATATTAAATTGTCACAAATCCCTCACAAATTGATGCTGTCACGTTGCAATCAATTTTCTGTTAATAGAAATATAATTCATATGAGTTTAACCCGACAAGCATAATGCTGTCTCACCTTGTCCCGAGTTTGTCAAAATTAGTTGCATTAATGACAAGCTGCTTGTTGGCAACATGGCAGCAAACTCACAGCATTTGGCTATCTGGGGTAATTGCATATATGCACGTCATGGTTTACTATATGTAGCAGCTTCAACACCTATGTATCTAAATATAAATGTACACATAAGTATGAAAGAGAGGGAGAGAGAAAGAAAGGGGGAGAGAGAAGAAACTTGTAAAGTCCGGTTTCTAGCTTGTCGATATTGAATAGAATTGGAATAAGCGAGTATTAAGATTATTTATGGATGATCTCCACTTTGATGTACGCTATTCTTTTTCCAAGAACGCTAATTGTTACTCTTATTCTCTGCTTTATCTCGTTCTCATTGATTCTTATATCGCACATTGACTCGGATAAATTTATTTCGAACAGAAGAGTCGACTTGATTCGATTTTGTGCATCGCAACTGTTTATCCGTGCTGATTTTCATTGCAGCACTTCGTATGAATTCACGTATTGTCTTCAGCAATACCGAAAAATGTTGAATTACGTTGGGACTTGACGACAGACAAGGTTGATTCGTCTCGCGCTTTTAAAGGAATATCCGTATATATAAATCATGTAGAAGACCCGATTATCGCTATACATATCATATACGGTTCATCGAGCCTCTTATAATTTCCAATCAAACATTCGCACGCTTGCTCAGTGAAAGCACATTTACGACAACCCGAAACGTAAATAATGTTACATACGATCATTCTGTTTTCTTTTTATAGAAAAGTTACTAATTTTCATTGAATATCCTTCCTTAATTCATTTCCTGAGTTAGCGGGAAATCAAGATTTTATTCCAAACTTTTGTACGATATATATATATGTTGAGTGGTATTATATACTGCTAGTTAATATGTACATAAGTATGGGTACGCGTATGTGTGAGTGTAGTGTGTGTACATATATATATATATATATATATATATATCTTTCTCTAATTATATATATATATATAATTATTTATTAACAATCCTGTAATTTCCAGACAGTCTAGATTCATTACGGTGAACCGTGCTGTATTACTAATCTTAAATAATATAATTTATCGAGCCGTTATTAAATGTTGCGATCCTCCATTCAAATAAGTTCATTAATAATCGAAAAAAATTGGTCTTTGTCAAGCCAACTTACTCGTTTACGGAAATTGTATAAAATTCTTTTTTTTTCCGACGAAACAACGCGTGATTGATATAAACATTTAAAAGACAACTATACATGTGTATACATATATATATATATATATATATATATAATATATATATATATATATATATATAATATATATATATATATAATATATGTTTTTGTTATAATATGTACGATAATATATATAATTTGTATGTATATTTTGAATAGATTTATCAACTTTTTTGCATAATCTACAGTGCGATTAATACTTTTCTAATGTAAATTGAATGTGTAATATAATTTTCCGTTGAATATCATTGGGCATTAAGTGTAATACAAGTCGCGCACTAATTGGAAAAATTGGAACGGAGCGGCTTGTCCCCAAGTCACTGAAGAAAATATAAATTTGTTAGTCTGGAGAGATGGACTTATATAATCGAAATTACAATTAAAGAATAAATATTGTATATATATCGTTGGGCTCATTTTAATACAGAGGTAGAACGAGGACAAGTTCACATTTAATACAAGGGACATTGATTATGAAATAATGTAATTTCTTATTATGAAAAAAAGAATGTTGTATATTAATTACTGATGCTTCTTTCTATATCGAGGAACAGCGATATCGTTATGTCATATGAGTTTACATTTCATACTTGATGTTTCTCTGCAGTAAATGCCTAAACCGTCAATGATAAAAGACGTTTATTCGTTATATAATAATGTTATCTGCGTCCCGCAGGTAATTGTGACAGCAAATAAAAAGACAATGACGTTGCAAATACAAGAAGCAACATTTCATAAATATGAAGTAGTATATAATTAGTCACGTTATATTATATAATATACACAAAGACTAATTCTTATTAAATATTACATAAACGGAACAGCTTATTGTGCATAGTTGATACATTAATTTTCTTTTATGGGCGTACTGATACACAAAGGCACGATACTACAAATCAAGGATACTTAATCAACAATAAGGATTTTATACAAATTTTATAAATAGATATAAAAGACATTTAATACGATAGTAACTATTCCAAATTTTATAACAGCAATTTCATTATTTATTTATTATCATTTTTGAATGAATAATTTTACGAATAAAATGAATTTTATTTTTCAATAAATAAGTAATACTAAGTAATACAAAATTAATAATAAGTAGACGGTGAGATACGATTAATCTTTTCTAATCTACTAAAGCATTATGTGTTAATCATCCTGACTACACGATATTTGATTGATTAAGAGAATATATATATATATATATATATATATATATATAAGATTTACGATAATATCCGAAGAGAATGTACAAGTGCATTGCGCAATGTGCGATAATTTGTGACATTTTGTTTGGAGATAATTTCATATACTACTTCATATTTTCTGTAGTAAATGTAAGATAACGTGCAGTAAATGTAAGATAACGTAGTTTGTGAGAAACAGGGCACTTTTTAATTGTGACGTTAACAACAAAGGGCCGATTTCACAGTCTCCGATTAACTTGATCCTCCGATTAAACTCATTCTGCATCTCTTTCTAATTGTCCCCCTTAGAAAGAGACGAAGAGTGAGTTTAATCGGAGGATAAGTTAATCAGAGACTGTGAAATCGGCCCAAAGAATTCGTGTACGAAGAAATGATTCGACGCGCGAATCAGATCTATTGTCATATCTATTGTATGTTAAGAAAACGAAGCAGTATTACAAAAATCAGCGCATTGCGCTCAAGAATCAAGAATAGTAATGGTTAACATTACTGCTAAAAAAAGAAGTACATATTAGCAAAAAGAAAAAGCAAAGAAAGCACAAATGACAAAATATGCAGCTCCGTAAAAAAGATATCACACGATCACAAAGAGAGGAGGAGGAATTTAACATCGGGCTTTATGCAAGTATACGTGCGAAACGGTGATTTACACAATAATTCCTATAGTTATCTGATTAACGATTGTCAGTAACATTATCACCACCGCTATAGTTGCTATATATATATATATATATATATTACTGACTTCTACAACTATTACTATATGCAACTATTATCGCTAGAGAGAGAACTACCGTTATCTTATTATTACTATATACATAACAGACTATCATTATTACCATTATCATTATGTCCTTGTAATTTTTATATGCCAAGTATATACTTTAAATAATGTAACGAAGGGAAGACGACGAGAGCCGTAGTAAATGTAATATAACGCTCCTTCAAGCGGGAGGGGACAAGAATTATGTTAATTGAACTATAAAGTATAAATATTGTATAAGAAAATTAATAATAATTATTATTATTATCATTATTATTATTATTTAGTTTTCAGTGAATTGCATTCTGTTAATCAATCACAGTGAGTTAATTGTTAGTGAGTTACGAGTTAATTGCGCCTAACAAGAATTGATATATTTTTTTTCATAATATCTTTTCTATATTTTTCTATTTTTTTATAACATTAGATTGATGCATAAATGTATTTCATATCCCTTACGAAAAAGTAGTACTAGCAATCAGTACTCAGTACTGAGTGATCAGTACTCGTAGTATTGAGAGTATTAGTATGTTAATACTCATGAATACTGCAGAATGGTCAGTACTGTGTCTGCTTACAGTACTGGCAGTACTACAAGCAATAATACTCATTAGTACTTCAAAGTATTGAAGTGGTCAGTACTTTATCAGATTAATATTCGGAGTACTATCATGATAGTACTGCCAGTACTGTAAGAACTAATAGGCACAGTACTGACCATTCTGCAATATTCATGAGTATTAACATACTAATACTGTCAATACTACGAGTACTGATCACTCAGTACTGAGTACTGATTGCTAGTACTACTTTTTCGTAACGTATCTTGGAAATATTAAATTAATAAAATACTCAATTAACACACTAAACTATCAATATGACGTTATTTTGATATCATCTTGACTTTTTGTTTCTACTTGGATAGTACTGCGCAAGTAGGGGAGAGTGGGCTCCCTTGAGCCACGGGGTCCAATGTGACAGTGCGAGTTTTCTGTATTAACGTTCTGCAAAATAGTGACGGTGGGTATGAAAACTTTCGTTTTCAAAACATATAACTTCCATCAAAAAATTATGCCGAAATAAGCATATATACTTTTTAGTTAAAGGCAGATATGTAATTGGAGCCTTGCAAAGTAAATTTTTACTTGTCATAACTTTTTGATATGTATAATATGGATTTCTAGGGATTCTACAGTTAAAAAAAATTCATAAGACGTTCGCCGGGATCTAGGTTCAATACCAATGTGCGCACAAAAACGTTTAATTGTTCTGTATCTGAAATATTTACGATAAATAATATCGATGTTCAGTGGGGTCCAATGTGACGCAGGTTGATGGGGTCCTCTGTGCCACGCTTACAGGACTACCTAACCTACCTACGTGACAGCGCGAGTTTCCGTAGTGTGTTTCGATTGCGGAATAGTAAATGTTAGTGCCTAAATTTTCCTATAAAATGAAATTATTTCCATCGATAATCATATCCACACTTTCATTTTCTCTTTTTTTCACCCTTTAGTTACAGATCACATGTAATCGAGTCGCTGTGAGGCAATATTCGTTGATCTCTGCTAGGTTACGACAAAAAGTGAGGTTATAGGACTTTGTTTTCAGTTTTCAATTTCTTAGGTCATCTGATGAAACAAATATGACAGATTATTGATAAATTGGTTCTCTGGCACAGTCTTGGTTTTTCCTTTTTGTAGAGCGAAGAGTTAATAGACTACGTGTCACAGGGTACTCTGCCTTTCACATTACATGTCACAGGGTACCCTACCTTTCATATTACATGTCACAGGGTACCCTATCTTTCACATTACATGTCACAGTGTACCCTACGCTATGGCTCAATCGACCCCACGCGTGGGGTCCACTGTGACAAACGCAGCATTTCGAAATATCATTATTTTTGCAAAATATTTCTGAAAATTTACTTCTTAAATCATTTACAAACAAAGTTTATTATATTAAACATCGAATAGTCTCATTTATATTATAATGAAGTTATTAAAAACCATTTTTAATGTGATTTGAAAAAACGTGGTTCAAGGGTGCCCACTCTCCCCTACTGCGCCTGTACCACACGTTAGTATCCCACGAGTATTCGATAAGTACTAAAAGAGTACTGGAGGGAGTACTAGAGGGAGTACTGGTGGGAGTACTGGAGGGAGTACTGGTGGGAGTACTGGGGGGAGTACTGGGGGGAGTACTGGAGAAAGTACTGGAGGGAGTACTGGGGGGAGTACACTGAAGGGAGTACTGAGAGAATGAGTATTGGATGAGTACTGGGAAGGAGTACTGACGAAGTCAGTATGGTCAAATTTAATAATACTTTGAGTACTTATGTCTCCAGTACTTTCACCAATACTTTTTCCAGTATTAAAACCAGTACTACTTTTTCATAAGGGATATTCTATCAATAGGCCAGTCATATTAGACATCGAACCTTCCAATTAATTTTCCCAGGTTGCAACCACCATTAATCGCTTTGATTTGAGGTGCTATAAGTGGGATTTATTTTGCTTCGCAAAATTAATGGGGAATAAAAAGTTATTGACAATATTATTAACAAAAAACGCGATTTTTTTTATTTTTTTCAAATATCTCGAAAACTAAGCAAGATAGGGTAACTAACTATGCATGCTTTTTTTAGAGCGTAAAATTATCTACAATAATGATCTGAACAACATTTATCGTCAAGTCAGTCGTTTAGCTTACACGCGCCGTCAAACTCCGAGACTCGGATTCCGAAAACCTTCGATTTCGTCGTTTTTTTAATGTTGCGCCAGTGATTCGTTCTGTCATTTAAAATGGAATTAAAAATCCCCAAAAAATCACACATTATCTGAAAACTACAAAGAATACTTTTCATGGCGCAATCGATTTTTTAGACCCTTTTTCTTTTGTAGCTATGAAAGCAAAACATTTTGACTTTTTGGAATAGTCTCAGTTTTTTGCTGTTTTCAGGCCTTAAAATTCATTTGAGACGAATTTTATCATATGCATCTTGTTGTGGACAAAATTTGCAACAAAAAAGGACCCTTGTATTTTTTTCGTACGACGAACGCTGATTTTTTTATTGACGCGCAAAGTTATCCAATATTGCGCACAGGTCGGATAAGGCTTAACTTTGTGCGTCAATAAAAAAATCAGCGTTTGTCGTACGAAAAAAATACAAGGGTCCTTTTTTGTTGCAAATTTCGTCCACAACAAGATGCATATAATAAAATTTGGTAATTATGCATATTAATACCGCACTTGCCAATGACCTTGACCTTGACATATGTTGTCAAGGTCACCCTCCTGAGTGACCTTTAGAAGGTTTTAGCCGGCGGTCGTTATTCGTTAAAAAGTTATTAACAAAAAAAAAGTTTGGAAAATATAGCAGCTATTTTGAGTATTGAAAGGCATAAATGACTAATATATATGTCGAAATAGTTCACGCATACACTTTCCACGCAAAACGAGGTGCCACATGTGTTCGTGGCGTGCTTTACAAGCTCGTTTATATATATACATAATAAAATATTATATATTCTCGATTAATTTCCCGAATACACATATTTTAAGTCATCTAGTAATACATAAAATGGGTCTCCTCCAATTCTTTTCACATAGATGATCGACTAACTTATCTTGTTTAATACCACCTCTACTTAAACGAGCTTGTAAAGCACGCCACGAACCCATGTGACAAGTCGTCTCGCGTGGAAAGTGTATGCGTGAACTATTTCGACATATATATTAGTCATTTATGCCTTCCAATACTCAAAATAGCTGTTATATTAAAAACCTTCTGAAGGTTAATTTCACTCAGGAGGGTGACAACATATCTCAAGGTCAATGTCATTGGCGAGTGCGGTATTAATATGCATAATTACCTAAAATTCGTCTCAAATGAATTTTAAGGCCTGAAAACAGCAAGAAACTAAGACTATTCCAAAAAGTCAAAATTTTTGCTTACATAGCTGCAAACTAAAGAAAAAGGGTCTAAAAAATTGATTGCACCATGAAAAGTATTCTTTGTAGTTCTCAGATGATGTATGATTTTTTGGGGATTTTTAATTCCATTTTAAATGACAGGAAAAAATTACTGACGCAACATAAAAAAACCACAAAATCGAAGGTTTTCGGGATCCGAGTCTCGGAGTTTGACGGCGCGTGCAAGTTAAACGACTGACTTGAAGATAAATGTTGTTCAGATCATTATTGTGTAGATAATTTTACACTCTATACAAAAAAGGTATGTATAGTTAGTTACCCTATCTTGCTTAGTTTTCGAGATATTTGAGAAAAAAATAAAAAAAATCGCGTTTTTTGTCAATAATATTGTTAATAACTTTTTATTACCCGTTAATTTTGCGAAGCAAGATAAATCCCACTTATAGCACCTTAAATCAAAACGATTCATGGTGATTGCAACCTGGGAAGATTAATTGGAAGGTTAACCCTCTAAATTAGTCTAATATGACTGGCCTACAAATCAATATCAAGATTTCCGGGAAGTGTTTTAATTCGGAAATAATCAAGTTTATGATTTTATCATACTTTTCTGTGTTTTCGTTCTTTTACTACACATAATGTCAAAAAAAGGACTCAAGATAAAGTAAAATATAGTATTCATCAAATAGTAGGGGAGACCGGGGCTAAAAGGTCATTTTTTTTTCGGTGCCGATTTTTAACAACAAAATAAATAATTTTAGTTAAATGCGGTATACCACTGTAAAGAGTGAACCTTTAGCTACAAAATTTATATAGGAAATTTTTGTCTACGTCGCTTTGTTTAACCGGTATAGAGCAAAAACGACAACGGTGGAAAAATTGAAATCTCAAAAATGCCGGGGTTTAAACGTCACACTGCATTTTTAATACATATACGTACATCTAATCCTGAAAAATGATAGGATACATTTTAATAATTGTTTTTTAAGAGAAAAATATAAAAATTTATTTAAAATTTTTATACGAAACATTATTAAAAAATAGTTACGAGGGTTCCTCTTTCCGCAGAAGTCACTCGCCCGACTTGTTTCACTCCTCGACGTCCGATGACTCTATTCGGTGTCTGAACGGTTGTAATTCCCGTCTCATCCATATTCCATATGCAATGAGCCTGGAAATGCCCGGAAATGCCTTGGAAATGCATCTGGACTGCTTACTGACCGATTAGCCCCAAACACAAGTTTCAGGTTTGATCGCCCACGAAATATTAGACATCAACGATAATGAAAAAACTACACTGGATTCGTGTTCAGCATGCATTACTCTTTATAATCACGTACCTCGAGATTTGGAGAGCAAATATTATTGCAGATATTACAAAATTTCCACGCGCAGAAAATGTAACTTTCACCTTCCGAAAACACGTTTGCCCTCGTAAAAATCATAATACGGCAGGTAACCTGCCGAAACTCCGTTGGTCACATGGGTACCATAAGCAGCGTTTACAATGTTAATAGCGAGTTCACACAATATACAGGTTCCAAGATATTTGATTTGACGTTTCAACCCCGTTGACCTTTTAGCACCGGTCTCCCCTATATCAATTTGAATAAAAAAAGTTTAAACGTAGATGAACAAATTAACCTTAAATTATTATATGTCACAGAAATGATTCTTTGACTTATCTCTGTAGTGTAGGTATAGGGTAACTCTCCGATATTTACACCGCGCTAGGATTTACGCCGCAGAAGTCAGAAAAAACAGAAAAAATCAATTTGTTTGCTCGCAATCACTCTGTTATGTGCCTTTATGCCAAGTTTTTTTACAATAAAAATTTATTTATTTTATTTTAATTAAATATTTTTATTTTCTACTGTTACGGTACCTTTTTAATTCTTTGTGATTAAAATGATTTTTTATAATATTATAATTTTGTTAAGGAGAATTAAAGCTACTACCCAGCGAGAAATGACCCATCGAATCGACGTCTAATTGACGTCGAAAACGTATATCGAAAAGTAATTGAAATATTCATCGATTTCGATTGATTTATGGCACAACTTTCGATGACTTTTCGACTCAGAATAAACCGATTTCGACTCGATATTGATTATTATTTCCTCACTGCAGATATGGGCCGATTCATCGTCTCCAATTAACATGATCCTCCAATTAAACTCTTCGGCTCTTTCTAAGGGGGGAGAGATCCATAGACTTGCAAGTTGCGAGGAGAAGACGGATGAATTGATGAGGGGGATTATTTAAAAATGGGAGAATATCTCTTGGAGATTGAGGAAAAGTTTCCTCAATGTATTTGACTAAATAAGAGGCTTTACTACAGTACAATCCGCAATTAAATATTACATGGTCAATATTTTGCATTGGGTTGCCGCAAGGGCGGCGTTCGGCTGATGACAAAGAACGAGACGTCTGTCGTAGCGTGGACATATAGTAAAGCATACATAGAAAAACGTAAGACGTAAAAGACTGTAAAATATATAGCCTTTCGCGACTTACGTTATTCTCTACCTTATTTTAGTCTATTAACAGCCTTCCGAAGTTCCGATCACGGACTTATATCCAATTGCAGCACTGTTGTTTGGCGCCGTTGGTGCTCAACGAAATATTCAAGTCGTTGCTCGGTTGCCGGGTTGTTTGCGCACGCGCAGCAAATGGCGGCTCATACATATAACGCAAGTAATAAAAAGCTGTGTTCAGCAGAGAAAACTACTTTGCAATTGTTGTAAAATTTGTGAATGTGATTGGTGTATGCTTTTAATTTTTGCCGAAACTAAGTGTAATACACCAATCAAATTCACGAATTTTACAACTGCAGTTGCAAAGCCGCTTTCTGCTGAATACAATTATAATTAGTATAATGCCTGTATTGTATATAGGTGCCTATATATAAAAACTTTTTTACTTTCTGTCTTTAATATTTATTTTTAATTATTTAATTTTTTTATTTAATTTAATTATGTTTAAAAAGTAATGGCAAACACGGCAGATTTACATGAATTCTTAGATAGGTGAGCGACAGAAAGAGAGTTCCTTTAAAGTCAATTTTGTCTTTATTATGTGTAGATATCTTTACAAAAAAAGAAAATATGTTGGCGTGAAAGAAATTGAGAGTAACTAAAAAGTTTTTACATTAGTTGAAATAAAAGCAAACCAAATCAGTAATCTGTCCTAAAGATAGAATAGAAAATAAATGAACTGAAATAAAAAATTAGATCTTACAGGACGGAATTAAGATGTCTGGATTACTGATTGAAAATGTGAATCCGAATGTTTACTGAAACGTAATACCGATTATGAAAAAAAAGAAAAAAGAAAAATGAAAAGAGAGGGGGGCCTCTGCATTAATGTCTATAAGATCGGTTCTTGGGCTAGAATTTCAAGAGCCATAAGAATGAAAGTAATTCTCAGATCTCAAGACGAATATAAACTCTAGCAGAGGCCCTTGTACTTTTTTGACTAATGTCTGTCTTCAAATATGGCGTCCCAATGAGAATCTCTTAAGGGCCCCGCTCGCTGGACCGGACTCCTCGCCTCGATCCTCCCTCTCGGACGCTAGCTGCCGCAGCTCTCCCTTTCCTGGCGGTGAGCTCTCCCTGGTGATCCGACTCTCGCTCGGTTGGTCTCCAGAACACGCGCCGCAACGATCAATCCGCCAAGAAAGAGGTAACGGACTCAACACGTTCGAAGAAACGCAAGCAAGTGCGGCCATGACACCTAACGAGTGAGGAAGGAGGCGGGGGCTCTTTGAGAGTGGCGACTCGTGCGTCGCGCCATCTAATATGAAACGATCGGGCGTTGTAAAACGCGAAAAGAATTCGAGCGCAATATCTGAACAAATTATTTAATTTTTAATAAGTCCAATTATTAATATTTATTTTCATAATTAAACTTATTTTTTATTTTGATAAATGTAAATACAAATATCTTATTGTATTAATATTTAATATTAATAATTTAATTAGTTGCTTAATTTAACTTCTTGTTTAATAAATGAGCGGATGTAGTACTGAAAATGTACCTATTATATAATATTTTAATTTTCAAAATTGTCAAATTACAAACAGGAATTTTGTTGTGACTTTTACAGTTATAAAGTAACTATAATATTTAATGGAAATGGAAGCTTAACAAAATTAATATTGTAACGCATATTATTATAATGCTTAAATCATAAAATATTTCTATTATCCATGTCTGCCAATACAATATAATTTTTTATTCATATTGCATTCTATATAATGGCAATGTTATTATATATTTGACAGGCAAATCAAAATAGCTTCGAATCGATATCGAAATGATGAAATATCGATGTCTTAACAGAAAATATATAATTTGCCTGTTTACAGTCTGGCGCGATGAATGTATGTCACAAATAATCTTTTTTTTTTAATGTCATATAGCACAAACATCGAAATAAGCTTCAAATTTCGAGCATTATTTCGATATGATGTAATATCGATGATTTCGACGTCAATTAGACGTCGATTCGATGAGTCATTTCTCGCTGGGTACTTGGGTTGGAATAGGAAGACCTTTAAATGAGAGTACAAAGATATGTACTACTTAGGTTTTATTTTTTTAAAGTAGTTGCACAACAATTATTTTTCAAAGCAATATATATATTCTCTTTGTAATTGGCGCAATTAAATTAAAGATTTCATATATTTTTTTAAAATAACATATCACTTAGGTTGAGTTAAGTAACGCGAATTTGTAATATAATTTTGTTAAGAAGAAATAAAGCTACTACCACTTTTTGGATTTACAAAATACACAGGTAGCAAGACTCGTCATTTTGACGTCAATTGACGTCAAAAGTCTGTCATTTTGACGTCTTTTGACGTCATTTGACGTCAAAATGACGAGTGCTTGCTACCTGGGTACATTGCGTGTACTTGGCGCCTTTTTTCACCTTTTTTGAAAAAGGTAATTTTGTACTGATATCACGCATTCTGTACTGTCACCGACGAGATACTATTAAAAACCGACAATCCTGGGTAAATTTTCGTGACTGCCCGGGGGCCCGGTGGTAATTGAAGAATACTGACATTATCGACTGTTTTGGCTATTCGACTATTCCGAAAGAAGGAGTTTTACCTTATATAATCACTGTTTTATCATCAGAAATGTACAAATCTTTTATCATCGACGAGATGGTAATAGCTAAAAGTGCATGAAAGATAAAACAGAAATTAGCATATGAGTTGCCATAAATAAGAAAATATTTTATAATTTTTTCAATATTTGTATCTTTTTATTAATATTTTATAATTTGTTTGAAATAATAAACAAATTATAAAATATTTTCTTATATATGGTAACACTCTTATAAATATATGTATATGTATACAATACACATTTCATATGTGTGTATGTGTGTGTGTGTGTGTGTGTGTGTGTGTGTGTGTGTGTGTGTGTGTGTGTGTGTGTGTGTTAATAAATAAATCATTTCCTTTTATATGTATATAACAGTATATTGTAAAGTATTTTTATATAATTGTCAATTAAATAAAAAATATAAATCTTAAAAAAATTATAAAATATTTTCTTATTTATGATAACACTAGTTTTCCGCGAATTAGAATAGAAAACGCTAAAAGTTATTACTTAGTAACATTCTAATCAGTATATCAGATTCCCGATTGCGAATGTATCTTATTAATTCTTAATGCTGGCTCATATCACAGTACGCTTGCACGGTGCGCGAGTCTTTATATGTCGCTTCTCCGAAGTGCCGCGTATACGTATAAGAATATTTTATGAATCATTAACAAACAAAGATAAACGAGTGTTTTTATGAATATATATAGAATAGAATCATTTATTTACTTCAGTTTACAATGCCAAAAGAAGGAAACAATTGCTTTTATGAAACATGTATATCAATTGCTAATTTAGTGTTAAATTATTTTATTATTTTATTATTATATACACAAGGTATTGCAAGGCATAAAAACAGTGATTGCCACTTTTTCCATAAGATTCGATATATACATATGTATGTATGTACGTATATATGTATATGTAGTTTTAACAACTATTTAAAACTTACCAATAAATCCTATCACGCAGATATATTGTATATCATATATTTGTCAGATATTCATATCATATATTTATGCGATTAATATTTAATTGTATCATCACTCTAAGTACTAGTTCTTCTCCGATTACAGAAGTTAAGCAATATGTAAGATATGTTTACAATTTGGACGAATGTCCACTTGGAAAAACTATGTAACATTTACAAAGAAAAGAAGATTTCGTTACTCTTTCCTCGCTACACTTATGCTTCTTTCATATATTCCGCCAATGCTTGCTGTATGTTTTTATTTTTATCATCAGGATTACAATAATGTCATTAATATGGTTTTACGTCACTTTACGGATTATATAATTATGACAAAAAATATACGTCATTTTTATTTATATCTACTTGAATATATTATGTTTCTTGCAAAAGGTATATTATTTATAAATTTCGTAATTTTGCGTCGGATTTTTCCACTAGGCTAGATCATCACACAATCGCTATTTATTAAGCATGTTAATTATTAATCATTCTTTATCTTTCACACAGGCAGACGGTAAAATCGGCCATTCAATACATTTTTTCTTATACTTAAATTCTTATAAATGCAAGTACTATAGTAAGTCTTCTATTTCAGAAATAGTCAATATTTTGCGTGCTTTAAAATATTAAAAAGCTTACTTCTTTTGAAACAGATTTTTCATGCTTACTTTGTTTTGAAATACTACATCTAAATTAAATAATTACATGACGTTATAATAATTAATATACTAATGTCTAGATATTACCTTAAACGTCTGGTCATGAGTATGATCAGCCAAATAGACGACATCCGTTAAATAGACGATATTTTACTATTTCCAATAATGTTATTTCTTTATGAAAATTATAAGTTAAGATATTAAATGATTTTTTTCTGAAGCTTAACAAAAACGCGATATTATTAAATAAAATCTGTCCAGTAGCATCGTCTTTTAAATAAATATATATGTCTATGACCTGCGTGTCTCATTATTGTATGCGTAAAAATACAGACAAGGCATACAAATCATGGGGATACATATTTATCTATCTAAAAAATAATATTAATTACATAAATTTTATTTAATAATACATTTCTTATTAAACGATCGATAAAAAGAAAAGTTTACAACATTTTTACTAGTTTATATTAGGGCATAACTTTTGTTACTTGGCGCAAATTATTGAACATTCTCCGTGTATACGTATATGCCTAATGATAGAGTATTAAAATAATACATATTTAAAACAAAAGAGTGATGAAAAAAATTTTTACAGATATATTATATGAATTTTTTAGCATACGCGCCCGTTAAGTATGGTAGGTACATATACATTATACATATACATATATATTTTGAAAGCCAATTAATCGCATTTAACATCAAAAGACCTACGGAATATAATTATTTCATTTCTTGCATTTTCTTTTTGTTCTCTATGTAATCGACATTGCATTATCGTGGACGCCGTGTAGATAGATTCAACCTATATTGTTCGTCGAATAGCTATATATCAACATATCGCGAGAGCAGATGTCAATTGTTTCTTCGCGACGCTAGCTGCAGCAAGCACGTGTAGGAATTATTTACAGTGTTTCGATAAAATTGTGCTCAGCAATTCTTATAACTGTATTTAAGTGTTGGTGTAGTGTTACGCAGTAGAGTAAGTATTAAGACTACATCTGAAAACAAGTAAGATTTTAACAGTTTGGTAATTTTAGGCAGGTAAAAATGTCGACTACTCGGCGTAAAGTCGGAAAGACTCATTCTAGTACTTGCATTTATAAGAACTGCGGTATAAATAGCAGAGAAGATATATTAAATGTTCGATTTCATCGTCTGCCTGTAGAAGATAGAGAGCGATTAATAACATGGTTGGTAAATAGCGGTTGTGATGATTATGCGGAAGAATCCGATGCAGAATTGCGAAAGTTCAGAATATGTAGTAGACATTTTCCAACAAATATGATATATCCAAGCGGAAGATTAAAAAAGAATGCGGAACCATTATTATATTCTGTCGATTTTGATGATGATGAATCAATAGACGAGGATATACCATGTCAGGAGCATTATGGGCAAATACGCATTTTAAAAAGAAAAATAGCAAATATAAACGCTCAGATAATCCAATTAAAAAGATGTAATGACAAATCGAAACTCATGCTTAGAGCAAAACAAGCCGTAATTGTTCGTTTACGAAAAAAAATTATGACAGGTAATTTACCAGACAACAGTATTTTGAATGCCTTATTTCGACGAGTGCAAGGTTTTCTTTTAACATTTTTAATAATGCAACTTTTTCACAAGGAAAGAACTGTGTATAATGACGAAGAAAAACAATTGGCTAAAAAAATGCATTACACTTCGCCAAGTTTATATAGAAAAATGCGCGAGGAGTTTGGTTTTATATTACCTTCAGAAGGGACCATAAAAAATTGGTTTAATGTAGTAAATTTATGGCCTGGAATTTGTAGTACCATGTTCAATTGTTTAAAAGCGAAGGTAAATTGCATGGACAATGACGAACGCAATTGTGTTTTACTTTTTGATGAAACAAAAATTAAAAAAGGTTTTGATTTTCACGAAAAACGACAAAAAATTGAAGGCTTTGAAGACTTGGGATCACTGGGACATAACACAACCGTAGCAACAAGTGTATTAGTTTTTATGGTACGAGGTTTGTTACATAATTGGAAACAGCCTGTAGCGTATTTTTTAACCGGTGGAGCTCTAAATAATACTCTTTTAACATCTGCATTAAATCAAGTTATAGGAGCAATATCAGATACGGGATTAAAAGTGCGTGCTATTGTTTGTGACCAAGGCACTAATAATCAAAGTGCTATAAAACATAAAATTTCTATAGATCGTCCTTATTTCATGCATGAACAACAAAAAATATATGCAATTTTTGACGTACCACATATTTACAAATCTATAAGAAATCAACTCTTAAAATATAATATTTTATACGATGATAACAAAATAGCATCATGGAATGATATACGATTATTACGGCGATTGGAAAATGATAAAGCGACAAGAGCTGCTTGCAAATTATCGGAAAAACATGTAAATCCAAATAATTTTGACAGAATGAAATGCCGTCTAGCTTTACAAGTATTCAGTCGCAGAGTGTCAGCAGCTTTATTAACTGCAGGAACAACAGGAGGAATTGATACTGAAACTGTAATGCATACTGCTGAATTTTTTAGAATTTTGAATGACAGTTTTGATTCTTTAAACAGTCGCAGCTGTAATAGTCCAAATCCGAACGCTTGTGCTTTATCGCAAATTCGGCTTGATGTGGAAAATGATCTCAAACAATTATTAATAGATTGTTCTAAGTGGCGCACTATTACAAATAATGGTCTCAAAATACCGCCATGTTTTGAAGGACTACAAATTAGTGTTAAATCTATTTTACAATTATGGGATGATTTGAAAAGCGAAGGAATAAAATTTTTCATGACTTCTAGAGTAAACCAAGATCCGTTGGAAAATCTATTTTCCATGACACGTATGTATGGTGGAACATATAATCAAAATCCAAGTGCAAAGGCTTTTCGATTATTATTACAAAAAAATTTTGTATTAAATTTATCTAAACCTGCACAATCTGCAAATTGTTTGGATGATGAGGATGAAATTTTATTTCAAAGTGTAACAAATACATCTACATCTGCATCTGCATCTACATCTACATCTACATCTACATCTACATCTATTGATCAAATAACATCTAATGCAGACTTAACCGCATCAATTAATATAGCTAACGACTTCGAGAGTGATGATGATGAAAATATATTGATGAATGTCGAAAAAATTGTTGTGGACGTATCAGATGTAGATAATGAAACTTTAGAAGCGTCTGCTATTGAATATTTTGCAGGATTTGTTGCTAAAAAATGTGTCATGAAATCAAATTGTGAACAGTGTCGTGTTTCATTTATTGACACAAATCACGAACTGACAGACGCAAGACAAACATTAATATTTTTCCGTGCATATGAAACTAATGATGGTCAGGAATTAGGACATTTATGTGTCCCTACAGCAGAGTTTTCATTTGTATTTAAACTAATGAATGCAATATTTGATGCAGGTTATCCTAATATTAGAGGAAATTATAACATATTAGATACTCTGTTTCCATTGATGATACAAGCTGTACACATAAAGTATCCAGGTTGGTTTCAGCATGATACTTGCAGCATCCATCGAAAAAATCTTGCATATTATATGATGAAAGTTAAGATACATAAAGATGTAGTTTGGTTAGGACAGCGGCTAAAAGTTCCAAAAAATCGCCTTCAACGTAAACCTCCACAGAAATTGATAAATTTACAGAGTATGTAATAATATTAATTTTACATTTTACTCGCGGCATTTTGTGCGGATCGAGTAAAATGATCGCGGCTCTTTGAGCGGAACGATTTATGAAATGTATGTGTGTATATAGAGTGCTTTTCATAAATTGTTCCGCTCAAAGAGCCGCGATCTTTTTACTCGATCTGCATAAAATGCTACGCGCGAATAAATGTCATATATAAAATTTTTGAGAGCTTCTTCCGTTCAAAAAACCGCGATCTTAGCCGTTCGGAATCGGCGTTAAAATGTAGGTCCCATATACAATGTGTATAATACACGTACGCAACACTTGTATATGAAGAGAAATCATGCTCAAATACGAGTAATAGGACTGAGAATGGATATATATATCCTCATTCTATTACTCGTGTCCGAGCGTGGTGACTTCTCTTCATATACATGTGTTGCGCACGTAGATTATACACATTGTATATGTATATATATGGGAGACAAAACTTGGAATTCTTTAAAATTTTAATGTTTAATTTTTTTAATTTTTATTTAGGCTTATGTTAAATTTGTTAGTAAATTCGACGTTATGGTCATTTTCAAAAGATTTCCAAGTTATGTGTCAATTGGCCTCCACGTGGCGTCTCCTGGAAATGTTTTCTAAAAGCAGCTAACAATTGACACGCTTATATATTTATGAAATATATGTATAAAGAAATGATTGCAAAGGTATAATGATAATATGATAAATTAATTGTCAAATATGTATAATATTTCCAGTCCGAGGAGGACGAGATTGCGGAAAGGAGGGAGGAGAACCTATCCTAGGAGGAAGGAGAGAGCCAAAGACAAATAGAAGACAAATAGAAGACTTACTATAGTACTTGCATTTATAAGAATTTAAGTATAAGAAAAAATGTATTGAATGGCCGATTTTACCGTCTGCCTGTGTGAAAGATAAAGAATGATTAATAATTAACATGCTTAATAAATAGCGATTGTGTGATGATCTAGCCTAGTGGAAAAATCCGACGCAAAATTACGAAATTTATAAATAATATACCTTTTGCAAGAAACATAATATATTCAAGTAGATATAAATAAAAATGACGTATATTTTTTGTCATAATTATATAATCCGTAAAGTGACGTAAAACCATATTAATGACATTATTGTAATCCTGATGATAAAAATAAAAACATACAGCAAGCATTGGCGGAATATATGAAAGAAGCATAAGTGTAGCGAGGAAAGAGTAACGAAATCTTCTTTTCTTTGTAAATGTTACATAGTTTTTCCAAGTGGACATTCGTCCAAATTGTAAACATATCTTACATATTGCTTAACTTCTGTAATCGGAGAAGAACTAGTACTTAGAGTGATGATACAATTAAATATTAATCGCATAAATATATGATATGAATATCTGACAAATATATGATATACAATATATCTGCGTGATAGGATTTATTGGTAAGTTTTAAATAGTTGTTAAAACTACATATACATATATACGTACATACATACATATGTATATATCGAATCTTATGGAAAAAGTGGCAATCACTGTTTTTATGCCTTGCAATACCTTGTGTATATAATAATAAAATAATAAAATAATTTAACACTAAATTAGCAATTGATATACATGTTTCATAAAAGCAATTGTTTCCTTCTTTTGGCATTGTAAACTGAAGTAAATAAATGATTCTATTCTATATATATTCATAAAAACACTCGTTTATCTTTGTTTGTTAATGATTCATAAAATATTCTTATACGTATACGCGGCACTTCGGAGAAGCGACATATAAAGACTCGCGCACCGTGCAAGCGTACTGTGATATGAGCCAGCATTAAGAATTAATAAGATACATTCGCAATCGGGAATCTGATATACTGATTAGAATGTTACTAAGTAATAACTTTTAGCGTTTTCTATTCTAATTCGCGGAAAACTAGTGTTATCATAAATAAGAAAATATTTTATAATTTTTTTAAGATTTATATTTTTTATTTAATTTTCCTTATTTCCATACAGTATTTATATTTACAAAGGATATCTCTGCATTTCTTCGTGTTTTCTTTATTCTTCTTTCTACGTATCTGTTTAAAGAGCAATTAGAAAAGGAAAGAGATTGTGTATTAGTCGATATCTGTGGTAGTAGTTGGTGTGTTAAATATAGTACGGTGGAGCTGTCACAGATGGCGGCAGTGGTGCCGTTACCAATTTCATCTGCGAGATTATGTATTCATGCGCGCGCGGCACAGACCGCGTTGCGACCCAGAGACTATAGAGCCTCTAGGAGAGAGAGGCGACACGGGGGTCATGTGACCAGCCACTCTGTGATTGGTTAGCAGCAGTAATAGTGAGGTGGACGTTGCGAGATTGCGACGCCAATGCAGGCGCAGCCGCAGAAGTGCGCGGACCAGCGCGGACCGCAGATCAGTGACAGTGGTTGACAGGTTATACGAAGGAACGGTAAGTTTTTATTTATCAAATAATTAAAATGGTTGAAAATAATTTAAAGAAAACTATTAAAATGTTACTTACGTGCTGTAATAGTGTCATTATTAGGAGCTATATGCGAAATTCGTTGCACGGAGCAGGTGTTATAATTTTTTTAAATCGATTATATTGCAGTTTTCTAAATAAATAGTGTTAAACAAAAAGTAAATGTTGCAGTATCTGTTAATTTGGCGACGCAGAATAATTTGTCAGGTAATTTGTTCTTTTTGTATTACAGGAAACATTCTTGTATTATCATCATCGAGATGCCATCGAGATGTACTGCGTTGAGGTGCTCCAATAACAGCGATGACGGCTATACATTAGTCACATATCCGCGTGATGAGCTGCTGAAGCAACAGTGGATTGCTGCGGTGGGAAGAGGGAAAAATTGGTCACCTTCTAAATCTCAAAAACTTTGCGAGGTTAGTAACAATGGGCAAGCATGCTCTGTAATTTATTGTTAGACTCAGGTATATTTGTGACTTTCTTTCTGTAGGTACACTTTGAGCCGTCGGAAATTATTTTTGTTGCTGGGCGCAAATGCCTTAAACCCGGTGCAGTTCCTTCTCGTTTTTGTACGTGTCCTTCAGGAGATCAAGAGAACTGTCCAAGAAAAATTAAAAAGAGTCAACAAGGAATAAGCAAGAAAACTAAAAATGTAACTGAAAATCATTGTGATCACGCATATGCTACATCGGACCAGCGAAAGCCATTGTCTGTAAATATTATATCCAGTAGACAGACATGTCTGAAAAGAAAACTGAAAATCTTGGCCCAACATCAGTGTGGCTGTGTGCAGACTTGCAAACCATTAACCAAAGAAGATGTACAAACTACTGCGGAGTCTCAAGAAATTGTAGAACAAATGGACGAAATGCGGCCAATGGACGCGAGTGAGGATTTGCTGAGGAGCATCATAGAGGAAGATGAACGGTTGCGGAATGAAATCAAAGGAACTGTGGAAGAAGTAATAAAAGTAAACAAGAAGACTGAAGAGATTGATGTACAAGCTGTGAATAGAAAATTATACGAAGAAAATTGTGAACTAAAACAACAGGTTGAAGTATTAAATGAACGTGTACAACTTACGCAAAAAGTGTTGACTGAGGATCAATGGACAGCTTTAAAAACTGGGCAAAGTAAAAGTATAAAATGGTCAAAAGAGACAATTCTAAAAGGGCTGGCCTTGCGTTTTACCTGTGGCACTACAGGTTACAATTATATAAGAGAAGTTGTTGCTCCCTTTCCCTCAGTCAGGACTTTACAGCGAAGTATAGAGAACATTTCTTTTGAACCAGGACTTTTGACAGATATTTTCGCCTTACTTAAAGAAATGGGAGAACATTTGGATGAAATTCATAAATTCTGCTGTTTGGTTTTTGATGAAATGAGCATCTGTGAAAAAATAGATTTCGATTGGAACAGTAAGGCTTACATTGGATGGACCACTCTACCTGATGTACCTAAGACGAAAGCAACTAAGTTACTGGCTTTCCTTCTTAGTGGAGTGTGTAAAAGATGGAAGCAAATTGTAGCATACCATTTTACACCTTTACAGACACATAGCAAGAGTATCAAGAAAATTATATTGAGTATATTAGAACAGTGTGAAAGGAATGGCCTTGTTGTGATTTGTTTGGTTTGCGATATGGGTAATCGTGGCATCTTAAATGAACTTGGATTCAGCTGCAAGAAGAACAAAATGGTATACAGCATTCCTCACCCATTCAACTCTTCAAGAAATTTGTATGCCATTCCAGATTTTATTCATACTTTCAAAAATTTGAAAGAAATGTTAATGAAAGTTGGTGTCATTCAATTACCTGAAGATGTTGTTAAAAAGTATAATTTAAAATCACACACAGTGGATATGAGATATGTAGAGTGGCTTGAAGATAAACAATCCGATATGAACCTGAAATTTAATCCGAATTTGAAGAAAAAGGATTTAAAACCTAATCATTTCAATAAAATGAAGGTAACCCCAGCTACCAACACTATCAACCCTCAAACTGCAGGAGCTCTTTTTCGCCTGAGTGAGACCATGAATGACTCAGTAATGGAGACAACAGCTTGGTTTATTGTAATGTTAAGACACTTATTTAAAATAATGACTTCACGTGACAGATTGTTTGCATTGAGTTATAATAAGATGGAGTCGTATCATACTGCAATAGAGATTATTCGCTTATTTATTTATATCTTCAGAAATGCAACGATTGAAGGAGACTGGAAAGTCACTCTCACACACATGATTATGTGTTTAGAAGCTGTATTAGAAATTCAAGAAGAATTACTTCAAAAAGAATCATTGGATTTCTTATGTTTAGCTCGCTTTAGCCAGGACTGCATTGAAAATGAATTTTCTAACATTCGTATACAACGGCCAAAGCCCTCTGCTCTGGAATGTAAAAACCGTCTGAAACAGTTGGCCATATCACGTAAAGCTGTGTCGATAAATAGCTCCAGCTACAACTTTGATGGATCTCCAACGTTGATTGACCTGATGTCAAGAATTGAAAAACCAAAGGAAACTGATACTTTATCGTCAATTGTGTTCCCACAGTTGAATGTAACTGAACCTTTAACAGACGAAGAGGAAGAAATTCTATATAAAATGTGTGGCTACGTTGTGTTCAAGCTTAAGCAGCGAATAAAGTGTGCTAATTGTTACTCAAAACTTTTGCATTCAGGTCCAGTTCTCCATCCCAGAAGCGGCTTTGTGAAGGCTTGTGAATTTCTGGAGGGAGCTCTTGTTTCAGTTTCAGATGAAGTATTTCAACTTTTGAAAGGTGTAGAATTAATTCTGAAAGGCGTAAAGAATAAGCTCAAGGATGTAGGACAAGACTTGAAAGCAAAACTGGAACACCATTTGGAAAAAGAATTAAGTTCTTTCACCATTAGCACTTGCCATAATAGGAAAGACCTTTTAATTTCCAGATATTGCAGCATGAGATTGCGTCAGATATCTTCAGAATCAAGCAGCATTTCTGCCAATAAGAGTAATACATCTGCTTTTGCAAGCAAGAGCATGGGATCAAGACTTTTAGCTGATAATTTCAATCCAGTAAGACATACAGCCGCAATCGCAAAGAAGTATTAATTGGTGTGAAATAATGAAACAATATTGTACATACATACAATATTGTACGTTTAATTTATGTTGAATACGTATGCAATACTGTAATATGCAATGATGTAAGGATTAGTGAATGGTTATAATTTTAAGTTACAGTTTATATTTTATTTTATGTTACAGTTTATATTACAGTTTATATATAAAGCTTGTTGCTTTCGATAAGTAGTATATAAGAATTGACTAATATATACAGTATAATAATGAAAAATATGTTCCTACAATAACACGTACATTTACAATTTGTTTAATTTATGTTCAATACGTGTGCAATAATGTGATGTTAGCAATTATGTAAGGATTAGTGAATGATTGTAATTTTAAGTCACAGTTTATATTTCAAGCTTGTTGCTTTCGATAAGTAGTATATAAGATTTGACTGATATATTGAAAAATATGTTCCTACAATAACACGTACGTTTACAATTTGTGCAATTTATGTTGTTTAATACGTGTGCAATACTAATATGTTTGAAGTAGCAATTATGTACTTATGTATGCGCGCGCGATTATGTCTGCAATTATATACTTCTTCCACAGTTCCTTTGATTTCATTCCGCAACCGTTCATCTTCCCCCGGGAAAAAAAAATTATATATAACTATATAAAAACATATAAAATTATGCATAATTATATATAAATATGTATTCTTTTATATAATTTAATATAATTATATCTAGATCTTTATATAAAATTATATAAAATTTTATATAATTATATATAAGTATATATATTTATATATATTTATATATAAGCATACATAATTTTGTATAAATCAGAAAATTTCAACATATATATTTATATATTATTATATATAAATATATATTAAAATATATAATTATATAAAATATATATTATTCTATATAATTATATAAAATTATATCTGATTCCTCACGTAAAATTATATATAATTTTATATAATTATACATATTAATATATTTTTATATAAATGAATATATAATTTTTCTAAATAAGTAAATCCTAAAATATATAAATTTATATAATTATATATAACTAGCTTGATACACCCGCGTGCTTCGCTACGGTATGCGAAGGATTCTATAATTCACCCCCGAATTTAGATTTGCCCCTTTAGGGGTTGATTAGGGCAAAATCTTGAATTATGTTTTTAAACACTTGTATGCGGGTAACCTTTGTAAGCAAAAACCAAGTCGATATCTCATCAGGCCCAAGCAGGGAGAAAGTCGTGAAAACACATCTTACCCCTATTCACCCCCTTAGGGTTCAAATTTCTAAAAATCCCTTCTTAGTGGGTGCTTACGTTATGAGAGGAATACACTCTCCAAATTTCATGTTTCTAGGTTCAGGGGTTTCGGCTGGGCGTTGATGAGTCAGTCAGTCAGGACATTTGTCTTTATATATGTAGATAGATATATAATTATATATAATTTTATCTGTCAAAGATATAGAAATAATGTACATGCAGTTAAGAAAGATGCATGCGCGCGGTAGCTGTCTTTCCGTGATAGTTTGCAACGACGCCACTAGGCGGCGCATAATGGTAAGACTAACTCGTAAGTAAATTTCAGTTGGGGGCTAATATAAGCAGGCCTCCTGCGAAGCAAAATCATGACATCCGCGAGACATCTATCTTTGTCAGCAATACAACGCAGTCTCACCCAACACTGTCTTGATGCAAAATAATGCAAAAATTATATATCTATAATTTTATATAATAATATATAATCCTTTTTGAAAAATTGAAAGTAAACCTTAATATAAAGTTATATATAATTATATAAAATTATATAAAAATTTGTAGAATTATATATTTTTATATATAATCAGATAAAATTATATCGTGCCAATTTTCATATATAATTATATATAATTATATATGATCATTTATATATAATTATATATGATTATATATAATTTTTTTTTCCCGGGCCTCTATGATGCTCCTCAGCAAATCCTCACTCGCGTCCATTGGCCGCATTTCGTCCATTTGTTCTACAATTTCTTGAGACTCCGCAGTAGTTTGTACATCTTCTTTGGTTAATGGTTTGCAAGTCTGCACACAGCCACACTGATGTTGGGCCAAGATTTTCAGTTTTCTTTTCAGACATGTCTGTCTACTGGATATAATATTTACAGACAATGGCTTTCGCTGGTCCGATGTAGCATATGCGTGATCACAATGATTTTCAGTTACATTTTTAGTTTTCTTGCTTATTCCTTGTTGACTCTTTTTAATTTTTCTTGGACAGTTCTCTTGATCTCCTGAAGGACACGTACAAAAACGAGAAGGAACTGCACCGGGTTTAAGGCATTTGCGCCCAGCAACAAAAATAATTTCCGACGGCTCAAAGTGTACCTACAGAAAGAAAGTCACAAATATACCTGAGTCTAACAATAAATTACAGAGCATGCTTGCCCATTGTTACTAACCTCGCAAAGTTTTTGAGATTTAGAAGGTGACCAATTTTTCCCTCTTCCCACCGCAGCAATCCACTGTTGCTTCAGCAGCTCATCACGCGGATATGTGACTAATGTATAGCCGTCATCGCTGTTATTGGAGCACCTCAACGCAGTACATCTCGATGGCATCTCGATGATGATAATACAAGAATGTTTCCTGTAATACAAAAAGAACAAATTACCTGACAAATTATTCTGCGTCGCCAAATTAACAGATACTGCAACATTTACTTTTTGTTTAACACTATTTATTTAGAAAACTGCAATATAATCGATTTAAAAAAATTATAACACCTGCTCCGTGCAACGAATTTCGCATATAGCTCCTAATAATGACACTATTACAGCACGTAAGTAACATTTTAATAGTTTTCTTTAAATTATTTTCAACCATTTTAATTATTTGATAAATAAAAACTTACCGTTCCTTCGTATAACCTGTCAACCACTGTCACTGATCTGCGGTCCGCGCTGGTCCGCGCACTTCTGCGGCTGCGCCTGCATTGGCGTCGCAATCTCGCAACGTCCACCTCACTATTACTGCTGCTAACCAATCACAGAGTGGCTGGTCACATGACCCCCGTGTCGCCTCTCTCTCCTAGAGGCTCTCTACCAGAGACTGATCACGCAGCGAAGGCGTGATACGGCGCATGCGCGAGTGTGCCGGTACGTGCGTGCGGCTTGACGAGCGGGCATTCGTTCGTCGTTCGTCCGTCGTCACTGATCTCTCGTGTTTCCTATAGTCGTGTTCGATTGCTACTTTTCTTTCTTGCGAGACGATTCGCTTTCATTGAGTCGAGAATTGAGATACGTTATTGTAATCGTCACGATATTTTGAGTTACTGTATAAAAACCGAGAGTTGTTATTATCGTCGGCCAAGGCGGTTGCGGTGTTGCCGAGAGGAACAATAACCAAGGTCCGAGCTACGAAAAAGAAGGACGATCGTCGCCATTACGACGTCGTTACCCGAACAAGGGACGCTGCCGCCTTTGCTGCTTCGTGTTATCGCACGAAGGAAGAGAGCCGCCATTACAGGAGGAGAGAGGACATCCTTGAGAGCTGGACGAGGGATGCCCTTACGAGGGTGAAGCCCGCAATCTTTTCTTAGAGAAGGCTGGATCGAGGGATGCCCTTGCGAGGGTGAAGCCCGAGATTCTGTCTGCGAAAAGATGTTTCCGTTATCGGAAGCATCTGCTGTTTACAGGTAACTTCCTTCGATCTCTGCTAAACCATCGATCATCTCAGAGTGTGAGCTAGATATTCGTCTAGCGCAAGATGGTGGACTTACGATCCTTTCATCGTTTCGATCCTTGGTTTCAGAGTTCGCGAGAGAACGATGCGAGGAATACTTTCTCAACAAACGAGAAGTCGTGGACTGTTCAAATCCAAGCTACATTTTTCTGCAAGGCTGAGCTCAGTATAATTCTTTCTCTTTATCTTTTCTTGTGGTTGCAACCCGAGTAAATAATCACTGATCTTTTCTGTAAATAGCTTAAAGTCACATTGTCGAGATTGATTACTAAAAGAGAAACGTAATTACGATATTCACTTGAATCCTGCGTTACACTTGCGTTTATTGTGGTTCAAAACCGCTACTATTGATACTTCTTGCGTTGATAAGATAAAACTTATTATCTGCGTATTATTAATTATTACTTGATTGAATTATCTCTTCATCTTTAACTGAGTTCGATTATTACACGCTATATTACTTATTGGATATTATTCTTTTATTGCTTGAATTAATGTGTCAATTAATATATGAAAGTGCGTTACATTTGACTTGTAGAAATTACTCGGAACATGCTGTCTTATCGTAATTCTTTACCTATTTTTGAAAATAGTCATTACTCTTTCGAGCATGTAGAATGCTATATTATTCAATCACTTCATCAGGAATGTTATGTCATGATTATCAGGAGATTGACGCATTACTTCATTTATGATTATTTCTTGTACGAGTTCAATGACATTTATTCGTATTATATTACTTTATATGTGTCTAACATGAACGATCCTTTCTTTGAGATAGATTAATTCTGGAATCAAGAGACACGGTAGTGTCTCGTGCCAAGTACACGCGGAGCGAGACCGACCGTGACTCTTTTACGCGACGCGACGGGTTGCGAGTACCCGAGATGTTGAGATCTCGATAACGAGTGAACGGATCAAGTTCTAAGTAGGCTTGATCGATAGTTTGGGGTCGAAAAGGGGGGGGGGTATCTCTTATAATATTTTCCGCTACGAGCCCTACGAGCGGAGATATTGCGACGAAAAGTCCAATTGTGTGAAAATTTTATTTAAGATACTCCTCCTCCTCCTAACGCCGACGTCTTATGACATATATATAATCAGAAATGTCACTTTCACTTTTTCGACGCTGGCGGCGCAGGTATCGCCAGTTTCGATATCGCGCGCGTATTTCGATCGATCTAGGCTGCGTTCGGGGAGCGCGCTATTAGCGCTATTTGCTTATTCTATCCTTGTTCTACACTTGATGAGCGATAAAGATAGAATGATGCAATAGCGCTAATAGCGCGCTCCCCGAACGCAGCCCTAGTAGGTAAATTAAATTAGGTCGATAGACTTATCGGTCAGGAGGAAGATTTCTATTTAGGTAAATTAGGTATATATATAATACATATTGAGTCAATTGCTTCATGTTTATCTGTAGAGATTTCGTATCCTTACATCGTGGGTGCGTTCCGTAAAGATTTCAGTAAGGAGTTTCAGTAGTGATGATATTGGCACTACTGCGTTACTGCTGGGCATGTGTTCCACTCAGCTGTTTTTACTGATATAAGTGGTGTGTAATTTTACCTTTGTGTGGCTGTTGTGCGTGAGGTTAACTTGTATCTTGATATCATTTATCGCTATTTATTGAAATTGCAAAAAATATAATGGAAAACTATAAAATAAATGCATGTAGTGAAAATTTAATTCCCTTAAAATTAATGGATGCAGCGACGAATAAGTTATATACTTTATATTTGTCCCCTCATACGCATCATCGTGCAATGAAAGGTATGTTTTTGAACAAATATTTTGTAATGTAAAAATGATTATTTTAAAAAGTATATGCGCATCTATATGTACATCATGTTCAGTCTCTATTGTAGCACATTTCTTTCTTCGACAGATTTAACGTTTGCAACAGATTTATTGGTTAAACATAAAGCTGCTTTAGCTTCTGTAAATAAATCATGTCAAAATAATAAATTTGTGAAACTAGATTTGCAAGATAAGTCACTAAAAAAATACACATTACATGTTGACCAAGAAACGTTTAATCATGCACAGAAAGGTAATCGATCATTAAAATTTTTAGGATTATTTTATATAATTTCTTTGATATAATACAAAACTTAATTTGAGTCATGTCTATATATGATCATATATTTTAAACACATTTTTTACAGATACAGATTTTTCAACAAAGTTACTTGAAAAACACAAAAAGACAGTGAATAATAGTTTAAAGCAGATTTTGCCAATTTATCAAAATGAAAACAGTCAAAAGCATCCATCTACAGATTCTCAAGAAAGTTGTAGTAATGCCAGTGTTTCAAGTGACTTTTCAACAGACTATGGTAACGAAGAATGTGTTAATGAAAATGAATTTGATGAAAATGATGGATCCACTTTAAATACGTTAAAAAATAAAGGTTTGTATTGAATAGTATAATTGTTAAAATAGTGCAGAATTATAATTGTTTTTTACATTAATATTGTGTTTATATTAATATACTTACATTAATATATTGTTTCTCATATATTAGTATATACAATTTTGATTTATGCAGATAATAATCGTCATTTGTGGACAAAAAATGAGACTCTTCTTTTACTTTCATTGTATAAAGAATACGAAGAAGCTTTAAGCAGGGGAAAATTAACATACAGGAAAGTGTTTAATAATATAGGAAAAAGTATGAATTCCAAAGGATATGGAGTTACTGCAGCACAATGCTCTTCAAAAATAGACACATTAAAAAGAGTCTATAAGAGTGTAAAGGATCATAATGCCCAAAGTGGCAATAGCCCAAAAACCTGTGATTTTTACGAGGTTAAATATATTATTCAATAAAATATTTAATTTAATTATAAATATATGATTATATGTCAATGTACATTATTTATATTGTTTTGTAGCAACTTGATGATCTCTTTTGTAATAAACCTTGGATAAACCCCATATCAACTGCAGGTTCTAATTTGCCTCTGGATAAATTTAATGAGAAGGACGAATCAAGCATTTGCAGTAAGTATATTTATAAATATCATATTGTCTTCTAATCATACACCCAATTCCATAATTTAATATTCAACAAAATAATTATGTTTTTTACAGAACGACCCAAACTGGTGGGTATGCTGGAAAGTGAAAAAATAGAGTATCTGAAACAGTCCTTAGAAGATAAACGCTTGAAAAGAGAAGCTACAGAGAAATACAGAGAGAAAAAGCTGGCAATAATGGAAAAATTACTGCAATATCAGTCAAAGTAATTTCTTCAGATAACTTAAGATATTTCGTTATTTTTAATGTTTTTTTATTTACAGGTGTAATAATTGTTGCATTAATTGTTAACATCAATGTTCTTATAATATGATAACAGATAAAGTACTTTGTTAATAGTATACTATTATTTAGGGGAAAGTGGTCTAAATCGGCCACCTATTCCAAATCGGTCACCCCCCCCCCCAATTTCATAAAAACCACAACACTTATCATCATGCCAATAGTATAGTTAGGGGTACTATTGATAGCTGATTATAATCACATTGTTGGCATGATGATAAGTGTTGTGGTTTTTATGAAATGGAGGGGGGGTGACCGATTTAGAACAGGTGACCGATTAGACCACTTTCCCCTATATTTAATTATTAGTTATTTTCATAAACCAGTTATTTTTATTTATTCAGTCATTTATTAGTTATTTTTATAAACAATGTAATAGACTATATATTACTAATTAAAATATAATTACTAATATATTACTAAATAACAAAGTACTTTATCTATTACTGAGAACTATTATAACTATTGTAAGTGTATGATGATTAAAAAGTTAAAATTTGTTTTAAAAAAGTTTGTAATTTTATGTTTGTTTTTTGAAAAATATTAGATTCAATTACAAATTAATGTTATTTAGTTTACGTTAACTATAAAATTTAATCTTATTCGTACACATTTCAAACCATTTAGTTTTCTAGTCTTCCGAAACAGAACTGAATGTTTAAGTACATAGATGCAAGTAAATAACCAATATGTGTTCTCATGATGATTGTACATCATTCCTGATACTAAAAGGAATGATTATTAATAAATAAAATAATTGTATTCATTATTAATAAATAAAAATTATTTTGTACTAAGTTGTTACTGATAATATAATTAATCTAATTGAATACAAACTATAATGGAAATTTATTTTAGAAACAGAATGTTAAATCTGATAGTCGTAAATTTTCATCGAACTCTAAAGCTTGTATCAGTCTAAAGATTGAGATTGAATTGAAATTTGATCAATCAAAGCAAAGTTATACTAGTTTTCTTTCTCCTGATTGGTTATATTTCAATTCAATCTTAATATCAATCTCTAGTCTAATATGGGCTTAAGGACTATGTTTTTTGAAAGGAAGACTTGTACTATTTAAAATCTAATGCCCGACCTAAGATCTAGTGATCAAAAATTTGAATGTGCTTTCTTTTTTTAATATTATTAGTTTTATGCACTATTATGTAAATTCTTGGATTCTTGTGGTTAAAATATTATAAAACATTATCTTTTATCATCTTGAGTCATAAGTAAGTCATTATAATCAAATAACTATATCTTATTTTATTCTAATTGATATTGATGAGATTTGATGGCATGTTTTATTTTTTATTTTAAAATTAATTTTTTTATTTAATAACATTGCTGAACATTTTCTATACATATATATAACAATTATTATTTATAATAATATGTAAAACGAATCCTAATAGATATTTGATAAATAAATATCAGTTTGTACGATTAAAACTTTTTTAGATACTTGCAAACTTATAACTATATAACTATTATTGTAAAAGTTGATGTGTATTAAAAATCTATATCAGAATTCATTTCATACGTTTTTACAAATAATTATTGCTCTCTTATATATTGAAAAGTGTCAGCTAATTGTTATAAAGCGTAGCAACTGTTATATTGTTATAAAATTATTTATGACTACGCATTTATAAATTATATAATTTACTAACTACATGGTGGTTAAAATAAAATAAAATTTTATATTGACTTTTATTATATTTTATTATAATTTTAACTAGGAAAAGTAAAAAAAAGTAATATTACAAGTATACAGAAAATTTTATGTAATAACAAGTATCTTAATTAATATTTTCATTGAGGAATTGCATAAGTCTTGCTCTTTTTGTTAGGCCTTCTTCTTTCAAAATATTATCGACGTCAAGTGGTTGCAGCTCCTCATCTGCATTATCAGGAATTACTAATGGATATTCAAATGTGTCTTCTTGTTTTAAGCAAATATTGTGTAAAATACAGCAACATAATATATAATACGGTATTAAGTCTGTTCTTCGCATATCGAACTTATCCAATAGGCTTCTCCAACGTATCTTCAATAGTCCAATGGAACGCTCCACCATCATTCTCGTTGAAGACAATATTTTATTAAAATACACTTGTTCTACTGTCAAGTGTCCATTATCCCGATAGGGCACCATCATATGTTTTTGAATGGTGTACGCTGAATCTCCTAATAAATGCATATTATTAGGAAAATATTCTGCATTGCATCTTTGTTGGACACCGGAATATTTGAATACACACATATCGTGCACTGAGCCTGGAAGACCAGCAAAACAATGAATAAACTCCAGTTTATCATTGCATATTACCTGCAGAACAATAGCATAAAATATCTATAATAATTTAATATGTAAAATACACATTTTCTGCAAATTAGTATTTATTTTATCGCACAACTAAAAATAAAATTAATTTATAACTATATATATTCTAATAAACTACTAATTCCACAGATAATTTATTTTATATTTCTACTTACTTGTAGCTGTATTGAATGTACACCTTTTCGATTGATATAAGATTGTGAATCTCTTTTTGGAGAAGGGATTTTAATATGTGTGCCATCCACAGCTCCAATCACACTAGGAAATTTATATTTTCTTTCAATTCTATTTGATGTATAAAATGCTTCTTGCTCTGTAGGCCATTGAATAAAATTACTTCTTAATTTACAAATAGCTTTTACTACACGTTTCACTGCACGCCATGCCGTTGCTTTTCCTACATCAAATTTTGTTATCACTGATCTATAAATAGTCACAAAATGAAAATACTTGTTAATAAAAAAAAATAACAGTCAATAAATCTATACCTGTAAGAATCAGGAGTTCCTAAAACATATAATGTTATATATAATTGTTTTTCAGGAGAAATTGGTATTTTTCCAAATCCACATTGACCACTCTCTAAATTTGGTCTTAGAATGAATAATAAATAATCAAAAGTTGTTCTATTTAGACTAAAAAAATTAATAAATATATTATTTATTGTATATATTATATATATGTAACAATAATATTTTCCGTGTTAAGTATATTACAGTATTTTCACAAATTTTTAATTAATAATTAATAAATTAGTTTCACCGATAATTTTCTTGAAATTCTCTTGCTGAATATCGATAAATAACTGTTTCAATAAAATTTTCAACTCGAGGTTTCTTTCTTCGATTTTGGTTATGATAATCATTTTCATTAATGTTCTCAATAGCACTGTCATTATCACTTGAAGAACTCGAAGAAGATTCTAATATTATTAAATTTTGAGCATTCATAATTAATAAAAATGTTTCAATTATTTAGAGAACGATCCGACGCAATGCTTCAGTAAACAGCTGAGTGGAACACACGTCCAGCAGTAACGCTGAACGCAGTAGTGCCAATATCATCACTACTGAAACTCCTTACTGAAATCTTTACGGAACGCACCCCGTATTACCACCGCTACCGGAAAAGAAGGTTCTCTACGCTTGGCAGAAAGTGCCGCTAGGGAATTTTTAAGTCGATTCTTATGAATCAAGCTTGAATTCGATGTCTAGGTATCCTAGGTTGCCGATGACGAGGTCCAGATAGTGCGCTTCATAGTTTTCGGTGTCCAGGTGTAATAATACGTTGAATTCGATGTCTACGTGTCCCAGGTTGCCGATGACGAGGTCCACATAGTGCGCTCCGTAGTATTAGGTGTTTACGTGTATTAATACCTTGAATTCGATGTCCACGTGTCCCAGGTTGCCGATGACGGGATCCAGATAGTGCGCTTCATAGTTTTCGGTGTCCAGGTGTAATCGTACGTTGAATTCGATGTCTAGGTGTCCCAGGTTGCCGATGACGAGGTCCACATAGTGCGCTTCGTAGTTTTCGGTGTCCAGGTGTAATAATACGTTGAATGCGATGTCTAGGTGTCCCAGGTTGCCGATGACGATGTCTAGATAGTGAGCTCCGTAGTTTTCGGTGTCTACGTGTATTAATACCTTGAATTCGATGTCTAGGTGTCCCAGGTTGCCGATGACGAGGTCCACATAGTGCGCTCCGTAGTTTTCGGTGTCTACGTGTATTAATACCTTGAAATTGATGTCTACGTGTCCCAGGTTGCCGATGACGAGGTTCACATAGTGCGCTTTGTAGTTTTTGGTGTCTAGGTGTATTAATAACTTTAAATCTGAATGTAGGACACGTAGATATCGAATTCGAGGTATTAATACACGTAGACACCGAAAACTACGGAGCGCACTATGTGGACCTCGTCATCGGCAACGTGGGACACCTAGACATCGAATTCAACGTATTATTACACCTGGACACCGAAAACTATGGAGCGCACTATCTGGAACCCGTCATCGGCAACCTGGAACACGTGGACATCGAATTCAAGGTATTAATACACCTGGACACCGAAAACTATGGAGCGCACTATGTGGACCTCGTTATCGGCAACCTGGGACACCTAGACATCAAATTCAAGCTTGATTCATAAGAATCGACTTAAAAATTCCCTAGCGGCAGAATTAAAATTATGTCATGACATAATAAAAATTCGCTGAATTAAAATTATGTCTAGACATAATAAAAATTGGACGAATAATAGTAACCTTTCGAAAGTAGAGGTTTTAAGCTTGAAATTTAAATTTTATTCATTTTTAACAAAGTTACCGCTGCTCGAATTTTGCCTATTTTTAAAGATAAATTTAGTGTTCCTTCAATTTTTGTGAGAAATGTATAATTTACTTTTACTTAAATATTATTAATTTTTATGTATTTGTTGTTATTGCTAATTTTGTGAATAATTAAAAAATAAAAAATAAAAATGTTTTGCAGATCCTTGCTTAACACTACAAAATAGGTGATATCAGTACAAAATTACCTTTTTCAAAAAAGGTAAAAAAAAGTGCCAAGTACACGCAATGTATTTTGTAAATTCAATCGAAAAATTATCTTACAAAATTGTCTCACAAAAATTGTCTCACAAAATTGTCTCACAAAAATTGTCTCACAAAATTATTAAATTACAAAATTGTTATTTTATTCAATCCAAGTGATATCTATCTCGGAAAAACCTAAATAACAAGTGGTATCTATTTAAAAAAAAAATACGTAAAATCTTTTAATACTGCGCCAATTACAAAGAGAGAATATATATATATATATATATATACCTTAACAAAATTATTATTATATCACGAAATTGCGTTACCAAACTCAATCCAAGTGATTAAGATTAATCTAGACAAACTTGCATAGGTGCATAAGCATATGCATAAAGAGATGGATTGGTCTATTTCCTTTTGCACATATATATGAACCAATCAATTTCTTACGCTTATGTTTATGCGCGATGCAAATTTGTCTGGATAGACTTTAAAAAAGCAGCGCCAAGTTTTTTACAAGAAAAATTTATTTATTTTATTTTAATTAAATATTTTTATTTTATAATGTTACCTCTTTAATTCTTTGTGATTAAAATGATTAAATGATTTTTTGTAATATTATAATTTTATCAAGGAGAATTAAAACTACTACCACTTGGGTTAATAGAAAGATCCTCAGGAATACAAAGATACATACCACTTGGGTTGAGTTAGGTAACACAATTTTGTTTTATTTTTTAAGAGTAGTTGCACTACAATTATTTTTCAAAGCAATATATATATTCTCTTTGTAGTTGGCGTAATTTAAAGATTTCATATATTTTTTTGAAATAACATATCACTTAGGTTGAGTTAGGTAAAACAATTTTGTGATATAATTTTGTTAAGGTATACCTCAAAAAAATCTAAGTAACAAGTGGTAGACCTAATCTTTGTATCTCGAAAAATCTTGAAAAAACCTAAGCAGTAGTATCTTTACCTAAAAAAAACCGAAGTAACAAGTGGTAGACGTAATCTTTGTATCTCGAAAAATCTCGAAAAAACCTAAGCAGTAGTATTTTTATTCCAAAAAATTATAACTCAAGTGATACACACTTTATCAAAGATGAGTCGCGCTTCAAGTGATCTATTTACAATTACAAAAAAGAAATGATATCTTTTTTTAAATTACAGCGCCAATTACAGAGAGAACATACACTGAGAAAAAAAATTTGTCAATCCCAAGAAATATTTAGTCCGATACGTTCAACTAAACATTTTAGTTAGTTAACTAAACATTAGTTGAATTAATTAATTCTTGATTAAGGAAACGAAATAAATTGTTGAAACAACTAATATTTAGTTAACTAACTAAAATGTTTAGTTGAACGTATCGGACTAAATATTTCTTTGGATTAACAATTTTTTTCTCAGTGTATTTTTCGAGATACAAAGACTCACAAAATTGTCTCACAAAAATTGTCTCACAAAATTATTAAATTACAAAATTGTTACTTTATTCAATCCAAGTGATATCTACCTCGAAAAAACCTAAATAAAAAGTGGTATCTATTTAAAAAAAAAAATATGTGAAATCTTTTAATACTGCGCCAATTACAAAGAGAGAATATATATATTATATATATACCTTAACAAAATTATTATTATATCACGAAATTGTGTTACCAAACTCAATCCAAGTGATATATATATTTCAAAAAAATATATTAAATCTTTAAATTACGCCAACTACAAAGAGAATATATATATTGCTTTGAAAAATAATTGTAGTGCAACTACTCTTAAAAAATAAAACAAAATTGTGTTACCTAACTCAACCCAAGTGGTATGTATCTTTGTATTCCTGAGGATCTTTCTATCAACCCAAGTGGTAGTAGTTTTAATTCTCCTTGATAAAATTATAATATTACAAAGAATCATTTAATCATTTTAATCACAAAGAATTAAAGAGGTAACATTATAAAATAAAAATATTTAATTAAAATAAAATAAATAAATTTTTCTTGTAAAAAACTTGGCGCTGCTTTTTTAACCCTTAACTGGAACGCGGGGTGTCAAACACCCCAAAACAAATTTCGTCAAGTTTAAACATCTTTCTCGGTCGGATAATCTATGAATTTCGCTTCCAAACTGTTCGAGCCGAATCCGGATTGGTGGCGATTCCCAGCGCGACATCTGGAGGACCATTATCCCATAGAGTTGCCTATCTATCTAATGGTTGACTTAATGTTCTTTCGATACGGTAGTCAGTCTGTCCTAGTCCGTGTTCACGATACATCTTGTCCGGACAGCTCCTTCTGTATTCTAACGAAATATACTGTGTTATCATACAACCACCGAATCATCACTTGCATACCGCTCGACGGCCTTCCTATTTCCCGTAACAGGTTATGGGCCCAGGCGTATAGCCGTTGAAAGTAATTATCGCGAGTGATACGTGATCGATACACAAGGAAGAAAACATGGCGTCGTCGTCTGTAAGGATCGAATTTCTGAATAAAGAAAACTTCGACACGTGGAAGATCCAGATGGAAGCTCTTCTCATAAAAAACGACGCTTGGAATTACGTGAACGGAGATGCCGTAAAGCCCGAACTCATCGAAGGAAACGCAGCTTCTGCAGCGGAAGTAAAGAGATGGGAGACAGCAGACCAAAAGGCTAAATCGGACATAATTCTCTCGATAAGCCCGACTGAATTGAAACAGGTAAAGGGCTGTAATACGGCGAGAGAAGTGTGGAACAAACTCTCATCTATTTATCAATCCAGAGGCCCCGCGAGAAAGGCCACTCTGTTAAAACAATTAACGCTGCAGCGAATGGAAGACGATGAAGACGTGCGCGAATATTTACGTAAGTTTTTCGATACAGTGGACAAACTCAGTGACATGGAAGTGGACATAAATCCGGACTTATTGACAGTGATGCTATTGTATAGCCTTCCGCCGTGTTTCGAAAATTTTCGGTGCGCGATAGAGTCACGCGACGAGTTACCGACGCCGGAAATACTACGCGTAAAAATCGTGGAAGAACACGATGCACGAAAGAATGACACGCGCGTTACGGGTCAAGGCGCTATGATCGCCAAGCGTACCTATGTGAACCTAGCACCCGACTTTCGAAAAATTAATTTTTTTTTACGGAAAACGTTAGCATTTCGTTTGTAGTTGTTTGTAGTAACAAAAATTTCGTTTGTAGTTCAATACATTAAAAATTATAAACATTTAAAAAATGACTCGCACCCCACTTTGAGATATCTCAAATCCGCTTACGCCATCTTCTTCAGAATCGTTTGTAGTTGTTTGTAGTGCTTTTCTTTTCGTTTGTAGTTGCACCGTTTAAAAGTTACAACAATTTAAAAAAATAAAAAAAACCTAACTGCCAATTTTTGAGATATCTCAAATCCGCTTGCGCCATCTTCTTCAGAATCGTTTGTAGTTGTTTGTAGTGCTTTTCTTTTCGTTTGTAGTTGCACCGTTTAAAAGTTACAACAATTTAAAAAAATAATAAAAACCTAACTGCCAATTTTTGAGATATCTCAAATCCGCTTGCGCCATCTTCTTCAGAATCGTTTGTAGTTGTTTGTAGTGCTTTTCTTTTCGTTTGTAGTTGCACTGTTTAAAAGTTACAACAATTTAAAAAAATAAAAAAAACCTAACTGCCAATTTTTGAGATATCTCAAATCCGCTTGCGCCATCTTCTTCAGAATCGTTTGTAGTTGTTTGTAGTGCTTTTCTTTTCGTTTTTAGTTGCACCGTTTAAAAGTTACAACAATTTAAAAAAATAATAAAAACCTAACTTTGCCCATTTTGGAGATATCTCAAATCCGCTTGCGCCATCTTCTTCAGAATCGTTTGTAGTTGTTTGTAGTGCTTTTCTTTTCGTTTGTAGTTGCACCGTTTAAAAGTTACAACAATTTAAAAAAATAAAAAAACCTAACTTTGCCAATTTTTGAGATATCTCAAATCCGCTTGCGCCATCTTCTTCAGAATCGTTTGTAGTTGTTTGTAGTGCTTTTCTTTTCGTTTGTAGTTGCACCGTTTAAAAGTTACAACAATTAAAAAAAATAAAAAAAACCTAACTTTGCCAATTTTTGAGATATCTCAAATCCGCTTGCGCCATCTTCTTCAGAATCGTTTGTAGTTGTTTGTAGTGCTTTTCTTTTCGTTTGTAGTTGCACCGTTTAAAAGTTACAACAATTTAAAAAAATAAAAAAAACCTAACTGCCAATTTTTGAGATATCTCAAATCCGCTTGCGCCATCTTCTTCAGAATCGTTTGTAGTTGTTTGTAGTGCTTTTCTTTTCGTTTGTAGTTGCACCGTTTAAAAGTTACAACAATTTAAAAAAATAATAAAAACCTAACTTTGCCAATTTTGGAGATATCTCAAATCCGCTTGCGCCATCTTCTTCAGAATCGTTTGTAGTTGTTTGTAGTGCTTTTCTTTTCGTTTGTAGTTGCACCGTTTAAAAGTTACAACAATTTAAAAAAATAATAAAAACCTAACTTTGCCAATTTTGGAGATATCTCAAATCCGCTTGCGCCATCTTCTTCAGAATCGTTTGTAGTTGTTTGTAGTGCTTTTCTTTTCGTTTGTAGTTGCACCGTTTAAAAGTTACAACAATTTAAAAAAATAAAAAAACCTAACTTTGCCAATTTTGGAGATATCTCAAATCCGCTTGCGCCATCTTCTTCAGAATCGTTTGTAGTTGTTTGTAGTGCTTTTCTTTTCGTTTGTAGTTGCACCGTTTAAAAGTTACAACAATTTAAAATAATAATAAAAACCTAACTTTGCCAATTTTGGAGATATCTCAAATCCGCTTGCGCCATCTTCTTCAGAATCGTTTGTAGTTGTTTGTAGTGCTTTTTTTCGTTTGTAGTTGAACCGTTTAAAAGTTACAACAATTTAAAAAAATAATAAAAACCTAACTTTGCCAATTTTGGAGATATCTGAAATTTTTTTCAATTGTTGTAACTTTTAAACGGTGCAACTACAAACGAAAAGAAAAGCACTACAAACAACTACAAACGATTCTGAAGAAGATGGCGCAAGCGGATTTGAGATATCTCAAAAATTGGCAAAGTTAGGTTTTTTTTATTTTTTTTAATTGTTGTAACTTTTAAACGGTGCAACTACAAACGAAAAGAAAAGCACTACAAACAACTACAAACGATTCTGAAGAAGATGGCGCAAGCGGATTTGAGATATCTCAAAAATTGGCAAAGTTAGGTTTTTTTATTTTTTTAAATTGTTGTAACTTTTAAACGGTGCAACTACAAACGAAAAGAAAAGCACTACATACAACTACAAACGATTCTGAAGAAGATGGCGCAAGCGGATTTGAGATATCTCCAAAATTGGCAAAGTTAAGTTTGTTTATTTTTTTTAATTGTTGTAACTTTTAAACGGTGCAACTACAAACGAAAAGAAAAGCACTACAAACAACTACAAACGATTCTGAAGAAGATGGCGCAAGCGGATTTGAGATATCTCCAAAATTGGCAAAGTTAGGTTTTTTTATTTTTTTAAATTGTTGTAACTTTTAAACGGTGCAACTACAAACGAAAAGAAAAGCACTACAAACAACTACAAACGATTCTGAAGAAGATGGCGCAAGCGGATTTGAGATATCTCAAAAATTGGCAGTTAGGTTTTTTTTATTTTTTTAAATTGTTGTAACTTTTAAACGGTGCAACTACAAACGAAAAGAAAAGCACTACAAACAACTACAAACGATTCTGAAGAAGATGGCGTAAGCGGATTTGAGATATCTCAAAGTGGGGTGCGAGTCATTTTTTAAATGTTTATAATTTTTAATGTATTGAACTACAAACGAAATTTTTGTTACTACAAACAACTACAAACGAAATGCTAACGTTTTCCGTAAAAAAAATTAATTTTTCGAAAGTCGGGTGCTAGGTTCACATAGGTGCCAAGCGTTTCGAAAAACGCAACAGGAATCCGAGGGAGAGGAAAGGCAGCACTGCATCCGAGAAGAAACCTTTCAAGTACAAGTGCCATCGCTGTGGAAAGGTCGGACACAAAGCATCCGAATGTAACTCGCGCGCGGAAGATAATCGAGCGTCCTCGAAAAGTCCTGAAAAGGCGAAAATGGCCGACGCCGACGATGTGTGCGTGTTCGCATGCGTGCCGACAACCGACGATCAGGATCCGGATGTACAGGAAGCGTTCCAGGCAAGGGTAACGACGTACGCGAAGAGGTGGTGTTTAGATAGCGGCTGTACCGCTCATCTATGTAGCGATCCGAGTAAGTTCGCGAATCTCGAGAAGATTGCAGCCGATAAATTAAACCTCGCTAATAATTCATCGACCACGATTGCCGGAAAAGGAACCGTACACCTCAGCACGGAAGTCAAAGGAAAGTCTAAGCAATTACGTCTGGAAGATACTCTGCACGTGCCTGACTTGCGCACAAATCTACTGTCGGTAAGTAAGATAACCGACAGAGGCTTCAAGGTTATCTTCGACGAAAAATCGGCGAGCGTTATCGACCGGGACGGTGTTACAAGACTTGAAGCGACTCGTATTAACGAATTATACTACGTGCATGAAAACAGACACGAATGCAGGGCCGCAGCCGTAACTAACCTCGACAGAAAGCCGACTAAAGCATCTATGGAGATCTGGCATCGTAGGATGGGTCATCTCAACCCAAGAGATCTTTCGACATGTGATCGTAACGGAACCGTGTGCGGAATGAATATCGTTGATCCCGAACGCAATCTTAAGTGCGAAATTTGCATCCGCGGGAAGATGACAAGAGCTTCTTTCCCGAAGAAGTCGAAGAGGCAAACAGAGCTCTTGGAATTAATCCACTCGGACGTGTGCGGACCTATGAGAGTCGAATCTATCGGGAAATCGAGGTATGTCGTAACTTTTATCGACGACTACTCACGATGGTGTGCGGTGCGAATGATTAAGAGTAAGAACGAGGTGTTTAATGAGTTCAAACATTTCAAGGCACTCGTCGAAAATCACACCGGACGCAAGATAAAATGTCTGCAAACAGACAACGGCAAAGAGTTCGTCAATCTAGAATTCAACGACTTTCTGAAGAGAAACGGGATCGAGCGCAGGTTAACAGTCACGCATACTCCGGAGCAGAACGGGACTGCAGAGAGGAAGAATCGGACTCTTGTGGAGATGGCTAGATGCCTCCTGATCCAATCTAACCTACCTCCGTCTTTCTGGGGAGAGGCTATCAATACGGCAAACTATATACGCAATCGCTGTCCGACCAGTAGCCTTGGCGGCAAGACTCCTTACGAATACTGGACGGGAAATGCACCGAACGTCGGACATTTTCAAGAATTCGGTTGTCCTATATACACACTGAATAGAGAGCCGAACAAGGAAAAATTCCAGTCACGTTCTAAGAGAGGAATCTTCCTTGGATATGCCGAAAATTCTAAGGCCTACAGGGTGTGGATTCCGGACGAACGCAAGATAGACATATCGAGAGATGTGGAATTTATTGCCATGCCGGAAGCGTTACGCCAGACGCAAAAGGAGCTTGAACCAAAAAGGGATGATGTCGCAGAGAAACCGAACGAGGTTGAATTTCCGATCTTCAACGATAGCGACAAGGATCAAAACGACGACAGAGAAGATCACGTCACCGAAGATGAAGACGAGGATCATGTCGACGAACTGCAGGCCACACCGAAAAGAGGACCAGGAAGACCTCGAAAAGTTATGACAGGACGCAGGGGAAGACCTAGAAAATTATTTCAAGTCGCGAAGGATACAACCGAACAAGCAGGATTCGCTTTTCTTGCCGAAGTACCTATTAATGAATCCCTGAGAGGACCTGATGCGGAAGAATGGATTTACGCTATGACCACGGAAATGAAATCCATCTTAAATAATGATACGTGGAAGCTGGTGGATCGCCCGGAAGGATGCGAGATTATCGGTAGCCGATATGTGCTACGAAACAAGATGAATCAAGATGGAACATTGGAACGGAGAAAGGCGCGCATCGTTGCGCGTGGATTCTCTCAACGCCCCGGCGTGGACTTCTACGAGACCTTCGCACCGGTGGCTCGTCTCAGTTCAATACGCATCTCGACGGCCCTAGCGGCACAACATGATATGAAGATTTATCAACTAGATGTCACGACCGCATACTTAAACGGCGAGATCGAGGAACAAATCTTCATGGAGATTCCCAAATACACGGAACGAATTTTAGAAGAAATTGTCATCTCCGAGAAGAAGGGGAAGATTGCCGATAAAGCAGCAATTATGCTTCGGGAATTGAGGAGCGGAGACAAGGTTTGTCTATTAGGAAAAGCTCTTTACGGACTTCGCCAAGCTGGACGTCGCTGGCACGTGAGACTGAAATGTGAGCTCGAGAAGTTTGGACTTAAGCAATCTACAGCTGATCCATGCGTATTCTTTAAAGGAAAAGGCGAAAATATCTTCATCGTCACAGTCTACGTCGACGACATCTTGGTGGCATCCCGCGACCTATCAGAAATCACTAAACTAACTGAACATCTTTCTAAAAGTTTTCAGATCAAGGATCTCGGCGAAGTAAAATATTGTCTCGGCATCGAGTTTACTCAAAACGAGGATGGAGTGACATTGAATCAGAGGGGGTACATCAACGACACTCTGGACCGATTCGGAATGAAGGACTCGAAGCCAGTAGCTACTCCGCTGGATTGCAGCCAGAAATTAAGAAAAAGCGAGGACGATTCCAGTATGCAAGAGAAGGAACTGCCTTTTCGGGAGCTGGTCGGGAGGCTGACATACTTAGCCATGAGCACCAGACCCGACATTTCTTACGCGGTGAGTCATCTGGGCCAGTTCAACAACTGCTATGACGAGACCCACTGGAAGGCAGCCAAACGTGTCTTGCGATACCTAAAAGGGACATCGAATCTTGGACTGTCATTCAGGAGATCTACCAAACACCTCACTGGCTATGCTGATGCGGATTGGGCGAATTGTCTAGACGACCGACGATCCTATACGGGTTATGCTTTTATATTGAACGGATGTCTCATATCATGGGAGTCCAAGAAGCAGAGGACCACTGCCCTTTCGTCTACTGAAGCCGAATACATGGCTGTATCAGACGCCGTGAAGGAGGCCGTTTACCTTCAAAGATTTATCAGCGACCTCGGTTTCGAGTTACCAACTAAACTGACGATCTTTAATGACAACAACGGAGCCCGGAAACTGGCGGAGAATCCTGTCTTCCACGCCAGAACCAAGCACATTGATGTTCGCCATCACTACGTACGCGAGGTGATGGAGAGCGGAATTTTGAAGATAGAATATGCACCTACCGAGCTGATGGCCGCAGACATTCTCACCAAGGGACTTCCAAGGTTGAAGCACGAGAGATGTCTCGATCTCTTAAATCTAAAGCCCGTCTAACTATTTCACAGACGTCGTGTGCTCATCGAGGGGAGGTGTTCGAGCCGAATCCGGATTGGTGGCGATTCCCAGCGCGACATCTGGAGGACCATTATCCCATAGAGTTGCCTATCTATCTAATGGTTGATTTAATGTTCTTTCGATACGGTAGTCAGTCTGTCCTAGTCCGTGTTCACGATACGTCTTGTCCGGACAGCTCCTTCTGTATTCTAACGAAATATACTGTGTTATCATACAACCACCGAATCATCACTTGCATACCGCTCGACGGCCTTCCTATTTCCCGTAACACAAACACAATTCGAATCTGACGTATAAAATTGATACCTTCACATGGGGTGTTGAACACCCCAAGAGCAGGAATTTTTTTGAAGCCTCAAAACTAAAAATTTCATACTTTAGGCTAATGGGTATCATTTTCCAGTGTTTAATGTATGTACTTGATTTCTTTCAAGCCTATTGGAGCCTCCATTTCGCCGTACCCAACGTTCAAAGTGTGTGGGGTGTACAACACCCCGTGTGCAGATAACGTTCGAAATCGCGGACGTGTGCCAGTTAAGGGTTAAAGTCTATCCAGACAAATTTGCATCGCGCATAAACATAAGCGTAAGAAATTGATTGGTTCAGATATATGTGCAAAAGGAAATAGACCAATCCATCTCTTTATGCATATGCTTATGCACCTATGCAAGTTTGTCTGGATAGACTTTAAAAAAGCAGCGCCAAGTTTTTTACAAGAAAAATTTATTTATTTTATTTTAATTAAATATTTTTATTTTATAATGTTACCTCTTTAATTCTTTGTGATTAAAATGATTAAATGATTCTTTGTAATATTATAATTTTATCAAGGAGAATTAAAACTACTACCACTTGGGTTGATAGAAAGATCCTCAGGAATACAAAGATACATACCACTTGGGTTGAGTTAGGTAACACAATTTTGTTTTATTTTTTAAGAGTAGTTGCACTACAATTATTTTTCAAAGCAATATATATATTCTCTTTGTAGTTGGCGTAATTTAAAGATTTAATATATTTTTTTGAAATATATATATCACTTGGATTGAGTTTGGTAACACAATTTCGTGATATAATAATAATTTTGTTAAGGTATATATATAATATATATATTCTTTCTTTGTAATTGGCGCAGTATTAAAAGATTTCACATATTTTTTTTTTTAAATAGATACCACTTGTTATTTAGGTTTTTTCGAGGTAGATATCACTTGGATTGAATAAAGTAACAATTTTGTAATTTAATAATTTTGTGAGACAATTTTTGTGAGACAATTTTGTGAGTCTTTGTATCTCGAAAAATACACTGAGAAAAAAATTGTTAATCCCAAGAAATATTTAGTCCGATACGTTCAACTAAACATTTTAGTTAGTTAACTAAATATTAGTTGTTTCAACAATTTATTTCGTTTCCTTAATCAAGAATTAATTAATTCAACTAATGTTTAGTTAACTAACTAAAATGTTTAGTTGAACGTATCGGACTAAATATTTCTTGGGATTGACAAATTTTTCTTCTCAGTGTATGTTCTCTCTGTAATTGGCGCTGTAATTTAAAAAAAGATATCATTTCTTTTTTGTAATTGTAAATAGATCACTTGAAGCGCGACTCATTTTTGATAAAGTGTGTATCACTTGAGTTATAATTTTTTGGAATAAAAATACTACTGCTTAGGTTTTTTCGAGATTTTTCGAGATACAAAGATTACGTCTACCACTTGTTACTTCGGTTTTTTTTAGGTAAAGATACTACTGCTTAGGTTTTTTCGAGATTTTTCGAGATACAAAGATTAGGTCTACCACTTGTTACTTAGATTTTTTTGAGGTATAATATTACCACTGTTTTTTTTTAGGTAACAACATATACACTACTATGCGTGTACTTGGCGCCTTTCTTTACCTTTTTTTAAAAAAGGTAATTTTGTACGGATATCACGCCTTTTTGTAGTATTACGCATTTTATAAACATTATGTACAGAGTGTTATTTCGAGGTATAATACTACCACTTTGTTTTTTTCGAGGTAGAAATTTACATGCGCGTTTAGCTTGGATTTTAACATATGTATTTTCCTTTGTGCATATATTATTGATTAGCTTAGAGATATAGAGATAGAGAGAGAGATAATAGCTTATATAAATATATCAAGAAAAGCTTCGCTTCTTTCTCTTTACCAAAAAACAAATTACAGCCAAAAACACATCATTATAACAAAAAAATATATGGATAGACAATGACCAGATAAAAAACTATTTTTTAATACAATTAAAAAGTATTATTATAAATTAATATACCAAAAAGCTTTTTGGCGAGTTATTACACGTTTTATAATTTTTAAATAATTCATCCACGCGTAATTTGTAACTACATAATTAGGTAACTACATGTCACAGAATAGTTTATTAAACTATACTATTTTATTGAGTTTAAAGTTTCCAAAAATTACATAAATATGCTTATTTATTGATTTAAAAAAAATTGTGTTGTATCCGATGTAAGTCAAGCGAATTGGATAGATTCTTTTATATGTACAAGTCTGATACTATTGTTACATTATCGAGATATCACATGACAAGCTTAGAGATAAATAAAATATATAAAGTATCATAAGCTTTCTATACCGAAGTTTTAGAGAAAATTTGTATCAATATTACGTAGAATATTTCGACACAAATTAATTGATAGTCGTAACAAAGATAATCGATTTAAAAATATAAATGAAACAGCTTAATATAGATTATTATAAATTTGATATCACATTAGAATCAAATTACAATATGCTATTATACATCATATATTAATACAGATTTAAATATAGCGGGATTTATAATAAATTAGCTGCGAAAGTAACATCTGAACAATATTTTTACAACAATAACGTGATTATATTACAATTTGGTACTGGCTGGTTGCAATAAAAATTACATTAATAATTCGAGAACTGTTATAGCTCTTACAGTATTATACTTAAGCCCTATATACAGTATAAACTCATATAGATTGTTAGTTCCTGTACTTGAATTTTCTTACTTCTGCAATATATCAATGAGAATGCGTCACATATATATTATATATATATCGTGTTTGGAATAAAAATTATATCATTATATTTCTTCTGCAAAATGATCCACTTCACCATGATCATGAAGTACCGACACCACGCTGCAAGAATTTTAGGGAATAGGAAAACGAGTGATACATATAGTTCAAAAAAATGAGTATAACACAAAAGATATGGAGAACAATCTTACTAAATCTCTTAACCCTTAGTACGATCGTTATTCCATACGTTTACAAAATATTGCACGGAAAAAACGATAACAATAATGAGTATAGTATCCACAAAACTCTTGAACATATTTATGTTATGATTCTGTTCACCAGATTCTCTTTGCTTCCTCACAACTTGTTCTACAATCTGCTGTATACAATTCAATTTCTCACCATGTTCTATCACTTGATGCTCTACTTCTTTCATTATGCCAATTAACCTAAAATAAATATATTTAATTATGTATTATCATCGATTATAAATTTTGCGCGCATTACTATAAAGTTAATAATTCACGATGCTTTTGTTATATTTTAATATTCTTACCTAGCAGTTGAACGTCTTCTTTTTCCTAAAGATTGACTAGAATCAGTATGTGCCTCTGCAGATGAGCTTCCAGAATCATGAGTCTCTGTCAAAGGCATGTTATTTGATAGCTGCCTCTTAGAAGATTTGAGGACTGATAAGGAGGAACGTGATTCAGCTTGTAATAATAGAATCTGCAATGATTTTGTAATTTACATAATTAATCAAATTTAAATATGCACAATGATATATTTTAAAAGCTTCATCCGTGGTTAATATGAGGTGCTAACATTAGCTAGAAATTTTTTTAATTAATTTTTGAAAGCTATGTCTTGACTTTTTTGCTAAGAAGCTGTTTTTAGTACTCAAACTATCTAAACAAATGTTTTCTGGATTATAGTAAACGTATGTGTTAATTAAAGCGCAAATAACAGTAAATTAAAATCTTACTCCTGTCCGCTTGTCCGTTATTAAAAAATCAATCCATCCCAATATCCTGAAATAGTAGCTAAAGTTTCCTTTCCTAAGCGTATTCGTCCCACAACTTGGTTCATTAATTCCGCACCGCCAAGAAACGGCTAAAAATATTATCATATAATTAAATTAACATTATTTTTAACATCAAATTAACATAATTAAACATTATTACTGTAACGTAAAAAATAATTAAGATCTATCAGCTTTTAAATCGCGATTTTATTAAAAATTTTGGTAATTATGCAAAAAAGCAGCAAAATATACTATTTGTTACCTTAAGTTTAAATTCTAATTCAGTTTGATAACCGGTTTTCTCACATATTATGTTGACTTTTCCACCGAGTTCCATAGACAACGTTCCCATAAGAATGCCTTTGCAATGTGCATAAGGAATTGTCATTGTATAATCTTCACCTCTCGGCAGCATTGTTAATACAGCAATGCCATCCAAAACTGCAGAAGTGGAATTTCCTGTAAAAGTTTGACATATGTGTTATTAGGTAACGCTATTAATATAAGTATCAGACAGAAGTATTAATATTACATCCTTGAAACGATTCAAGTATATCTGCAAAGACATTTTAATTCTCAATGCATAATGTTGAATTCAGTATTGAGAAAATATTCTATTCAAAGTCGTAACTTACGAGATATCCGTCACGTATCAAGATTGATTATTACTACTTTTACGCGAGCCGTTACTTTTGTAGTACAATAATAAATTAATTAATAACTTACGATAATTCCTTCGCATAAACGGGAGGACTCCTCGGCATCAGAGCTCCCTGCCGTCAATATAAAATTGATCTTTGATGTTTCCGAACCGCTTAACGCTTCGGCTGTAGATGGTAGCATCTCGTTAACAGTATTGAATGTGCCGTCGTAGCTATCCGACTCGTTTCTCTGTAATAATATTTGTAAGAAAATGTAAACACTCGCATAGTTAGTAATATCGCATAAACGTAGTTAGTATTAGTAATAATAATAAAATAAAATAACAGTAATATATAGAATAATAGATAATAATATAAATAAAACAATTACCTTGAATTAATCGTCGCGTCGCGTAATAATAAAGAGTCACACGGTCGGTCTCGCTCCGACACTACCGTATCTCTCGATAGGTTAAGTGAACTGACTGTGACGTGACAGCACGCTGAACGCACTAACTATCTGCACTGCGCGCAGTACATCTGCACTGCGCGCAGTACAAACACGTATATGAACGCACTATATCTGCACTGCGCGAAAGCGCCGCCAGTGGCGAAAAAGTGAAAGGGACATTTTCTCTGATCATGTGATCAAGTTATCGCGGCGTTAGGAGGAGTATCTTAAATAAAATTTTTCACATTTGGACTTTTGCGTCGCAATATCTCCGCTCGTAGGGCACGTAGCGGAATATTATAAGAGAAACCCCCCCCCCTATTTCGACCCCAAGCTGTCGATCAAGCCTACTTAGAATTTGATCCGTTCACTCGTTTATCGAGATCTCAACATCTCGAGTACTCGCAACCCGTCGCGTCGCGTAAAAGAGTCACGGTCGGTCTCGCTCCGCGTGTACTTGGCGCGAGACACTACCGTGTCTCTTGATATCACTTGGATTGAGTTTGGTAACGCAATTTCGTGATATAATAATAATTTTGTTAAGATATATATATATATATATATATATATATATTCTCTCTTTGTAATTGGCGCAGTATTAAAAGATTTCACGTATTTTTTTTTAAATAGATACCACTTGTTATTTAGGTTTTTTCGAGGTAGATATCACTTGGATTGAATAAAATAACAATTTTGTAATTTAATAATTTTGTGAGACAATTTTTGTGAGACAATTTTGTGAGATAATTTTTCGATTGAATTTACAAAATACATTGCGTGTACTTGGCACTTTTTTTTACCTTTTTTGATACACTTGACTACGTCAACATTTTCAAGACATGAGCAAACATGATATCTATTTTCTTCGGATGGATCTTATTATTTTATACAGGATTATAATATTGATTTCTGCTCAAGAAAGGATTATTCTTTATTGATTATTCTTGTTCATTGTATTTTATGCAGCTGATTATTTTGTATGAAACCCGATTGTACTATACTTATGTATTGATTATGAGACAACCCTACTTTTGAAATACGAGTTAATTCAGAATACACAATCTCTTTACATTCGAATTCACGAGTAGTGTGTAGTTTCCTTACTTAAATCTAGAGGCCAGGTTTATGCGTAAGCTTGTACATTAAACAGTATCTTTCTTTCGTCCTCTCTGTAATTCTCTCTCGCTCCTCATTCTGATGATTTTCAGCATCCATTCCACTCCTTCTCCTCCTTCTGACATTATTGTTGTTTCCGGTATGCCCATTGCCTTGGTTTCTGTACATTCCGTCAGAATATGGTTCCAGGTTTCCTCTTTCTCTCCACATAATCTACATTCTCTTTTACTGTCCTCCTCCCAGTATTTATTTCCTCTCCATTCGTTGCAACATCTGAATCTAGCTAGAGTCTTCAGTCGTTTTCCTTTTCCTTTTTGTCCCAAGTATTTCGCTCTTCCTACTCCCTTCCACCTTTTGTATTCTTTCGCCAAAACTGACTTTTTTATTTTATTTTTCCTTTCCTCCAGCTGCTTTTCTTTATACTTTTCCATCCATTCTTCCACTGTATTTATTCCTTTGTCTTCCTTAGCTTCTTTTTCCCAACGGCTCGTTCCTCCTGCTTCATACAGTTCTTTCATTCTTTTGCCCCAGTTTGTACTTTCCCATTCTATCTTATCCATTTCTCTTCTGCACTCTTTTAGTATCGCGTTTTCTGACTCGTTCTTTATTCTGTCTTGATACCTTATCGCTCTCCCTCCTGCTTCTAGGCTTATCTTCTCTATGGTTGCCTCCTCTCTAACTATGTATCCTGGAGTACACCTGTCCAATCCTAGGATCCATCTTATGTACCTTTCCTGTAGCGTTTCGACTTCTTTCCATTCTCTCCATCCCCATACTTCTACTCCATACAACGTGATGCTTTTCACCATAATATTGAACATCATAATTCTTCTGTCAAAGTCTCCTCCAAATTTCCTCTCTCCTATTCCCTATATCTGTGCCATGGCTGCTGCCGCTCTTTTTACTACGTCCTTTATATGAGCATCGTCCTTGTTATTTTTCTTAAACGTGAAACCTAAGTATTTAAATTCTTTTACTTCTTCTCTAATTCTTCATTCTTCCATTTCCACTTTCTTTCTTGACTTCTTTCCTTTTTGCAGAAAGGTTTCGCATTTAGGGTTAATCTCTTTCCTTCGAGATATTTTTCCAGGGTTTTCAACATTTTCTTCATGTCCTCAGACTCCGCCAACATTGCCAGGTCGTCTGCATATGCAAGTGTAAATATTTTTATTCTGCCGATTACAACTCCTCCAACTTGTCTTTTCTTCAAAAATTCCTCCACATCTGCCAAATATAATATAAAGAGTAGTGGACTTAGGGGGCAGCCTTGTCTTAGTCCCCTCTCTGTCCAGAATCTTTCTCTACCTTGTCGAAAGCCGCCTTTACATCTGCAAAAAATACGTATAGCTTTCCCTTCTTTTTTACTAGCACCTTCTCTGCTGCTGTTTTCAATGCATATATGTTATCTATACAGCTTCTTCCTTTTCTGAATCTTGCTTGTGTTTCCGGTAATATTTTAAGCCGTTTTGCTTCCTCTCTTAACCTTCCTTCCAAGATTATCGCGTATATTTTGTATGCTGTGTCCAGAAGTGAGATCCCTCGATAATTTCCTGTTTCCTTTTTGCTACCCTTTTTATGTATTGGGTATATTCTTCTCTCTTTCCATCCACTTGGTATCTTTCCTCCTTGCCATATTTTTTGTAAAATTTCTCTTAGTTTTCCCTTCGTTTCCTTGTTCGCATGTAGCCAAGCTTCATTTTTTATACCGTCTTCTCCCGCTGCTTTCTTCTTTTTTAATCTTGCTATTGCTCTGTCTACCTCCTCCTCTGTTATACCATTAGTACTTTCCTCTATACTTCTTTCTAATACTTCTTCTTGCTGCTCTTTTGATTCTTTGTTTTCCTCTCTTGTATCTCTTCCTTCTAATAATTCCATAAAGTGTCTTTTCCATTGCTCTTCTCCGATGCTATTATCCGGCTTCTCTCTTCCTCCTCTCTCCTTCTTTATGTACTTCCAAATTTCCGTTTCATTGGTTATTTCCATTATCTTTTTCTGCTCTCTTTCCCTTTCTTCTCTCTGTTTCTTTCCGCACAGCTTGTTGTGTTTTTGTCTCTCTTTTGTATATCTCCTTCTTTCAATTTTTCCTCTCTTCATTTGCCTTAACACTCGGTTCAGTCTTTTTTTGCTTTCTCTGCATTCTTTGTCCCACCACTTTTTCTCTCCTATCTTTGGCTTTTTAATCCGAATGACTTTTTTACACATTGCTTTTCTAACTTCCTCGACTAACTCATCCCATTCCTCTTAAATTCCTTTTTTTTCTGCTTTCCTTTTCTCTAAGTTTTCTTTGTAAAAAGCTACTCCCTCTTTTGATCAATCTTCTATCTCTTTCTCTTCCTCTTTCTCTGTTTCTTGTTCTATTTCCACTTCTGCGGTTGTCTGTAGTATTAATTCCAACGGCATGTGGTCTGATTCGGTCCTTTTTCCTACTTTGAATTCTTCTATTACGTCCCATGTTTCTGCGTTGCAAATTGCATAATCTATTACCGAGCTTCCTAGTGTTCCTGCAAACGTCCATTTTCCTTGGTCCGTCACCTTCTTTATTTCCATTCAGTAATCCAAGTCCCATTTTTTCTATTGTCTCTGTAAGTTCAACTCCCTGTCTGTTTTCAATTTTATCCTTCGACTTCCTTGTTCTATCCTCTTCTTCTCCATTCCACAGAGTCCCGCCTTTTTCGGCTGTTCGGGCGTTGAAATCACCTCCTATTATTGTTTTCCTGTGGCCTTCCTTTTCTATTAATTCCTCCATCTCTTCTAAGAGTGTTTTCTTTCCCTCTCTGTTGTATATTGATATAATCTTCCATTTTTCCTTCCTGATTTGCAAATCACAGCTGATTAGCCCTTGGTCTTCCTTTTGTACGCTTTCTTTTTTGATTGCTTTCCTTATTCCGGTTATCATGCCTCCAGATCCTCTGCCTTTCTTTTTATCTCTCTTTGCATATTGTATTTCCCAGTTAAAGTCCGTTGGCAGTAGATGCTCTATCTTCTTCCAGCATTTCTCTTCCATCCAGGTTTCTGTGAGGTTGACTATGTCAAACTTTTTCACGTAATCCCAGAAATCTCTATCTTTCCTTGATATTCCAGCCACATCCCAGAACATTATACTTATTTTCCTTTTACCTTCCTTGCATTCATTGTTTTTATTATGTGCCTTCTTGTCCTTCTCAACTCCATTCTCGTGCCATTATCTTCGCCTCTTCCGCCGTCCTCTGATTGGAAAAAAGTCTGCAATTCTAACCTTGCTTTGGCCTTGTTCCATCTATACCATTTATCTTCTATTTTTAACTTCCAATATCTAACTACCACTTCTTTTTCTTGCGCTCTCTGTTCTTTTGCCATCTTCACAATCTTCTTTTGTATTTCCCTTTCCTTTACCGTTCTGTCATTCTCAATGTAGATTTCTTCTCTTTCCAGTCGGCTTTTTTGCTTTCCATTATTCTTTTTTTATTTTCTTGATCCTTTATTTTTGCCTGTATTATTCTTTCTCCTCCTACTAATCTTGCTTTTTCCACCTTCGCTTCTACTCCCAGCCGTTCCCCAGGTAGCACATACACGTTTCAGAAATGTTTTATAAGCGTTTTTCCTAAACGTTTTATAACCGATTTCTAGAAACGTTTCTCATGAGTAAAAATGTCCATTTGAAAAACGTTCGCTGGAACGTTTCTTTTCCGATAAAATAACGTTTAAAGAACTATTATAGAAACGTTTTGTTTTAATGATAAAGACATTTTAGATAAAGACATTTAAAATTCCTACTTTTCACGTCTTTTGGACGTGTTTATGACGTCTTTGAGACATGCGTGAGAATGTTCTAGAAGCTTTATGCATATACCATCTATGACGTCTATTTTTTTTCGAAGAAATTCCTGAACTGGTGCACATTCGTGCAATAAGTTAAAGTGAAACAAAATATATTTGTCTCACTCTAACTTAATTGCATCACTGATGTGCACCAGTTCAGGAAGTTCTTCAAAACGAAACACACGTATAAATGTTCTTTCAATGGCCACGTTCAGCAGAATGTTTATTTTGCAACTGTTGGAAGTTTTCTAAGCTCAGATTTGTCCGATAACAAATAGATTAAGACCGGTAGGACAAAATTAATTTAAGTAAATAAGTAGATATATGTGCATGGATAAAATAATTTATTTTGTGCAATAATTAGTGCAATATAAATTTAAATGTTTCAAAAAAGGCTATTAAAGCTATTATATATATAGATAAAGCAAATTATAATTTTGAAAGGAAAAATTTAACAAATAGGTATTTTTGTTAACTGTAGAAATGTAAAAAATACGTTTCTTAAATCATGGTTTCAAAAACATTTTTGTTCAAACGTTTCTTAATGGTTCTTTACGGTTATGAAACTATGTACATATACGTTCAAAAAACGTATATGAAACTAATATGTGCTACCTGGGTTCTTTCACAAATTCTTCTACTTTCTTTTCCAAGTCTTTTCTTTCCTTTCCTACATTCAGGCCTTTTATAATAATATTATTCTTTCTTTCTTCTCTGTCCTTTTTCTCCATCATGATTTCCATTTCCTTTACTTGTTTCCTCAATTCGTCTGTATTTTCGCTTGTTCCCGGTATATTCTTCTGATTGCCTTCCTCGATCTTACTAAGTCTGGCTTCTATTGTTTTAATTTTATTTGCTTGCTCGCTTCCCAATAATTTCTTCTCAAAATCCTTGAGCTTTCCCTCTATTTTCTTTTCTAGTTCCTTTTTTCTCAAGACATTTCTCTCTCTTTCAGTACGCAATTCTTCTTTCAGCTGTTGCACCTCACTTCTAATTTCTTTATTTTCCTGCGTAAGCATATCCTTCATGTCTCTCATTTGCATTGTCAGTGCTATCAGGATGTCTCTTTCGCTCTTTCCATCCCACATATCTTCCATTTCTCCGTCTCTATTGCTCTGCAACTCTTTATTTCGTGCAAAAGTGAACGTACTCTTTTCTTCTTTGTTGAGGTAAAACTCTTTAATAATAAATGCCATTTGTATTTGGCGCTAGATGCGTTCTCACATCTCCACGTATTGAGTTCTTATGTTTATATAGTTTCCGTTTTCGTTACTGCTCACGCGTGCCAACTGTCGTCCCGCGCTTCTGCCTGTACGTCACGCCGCTCACGCATATATTGTATCGGCTGTATAATTAAAACTACAGATATAATCATATTGACTGTTTTTATTATATCTCCGTTAAAAACATCAACATGGTAGCAGAGCGTGGTTCCTTGTAATAAAGTGGAATCTGTTGTAGAAGTGCTGTATTCTTCTGCCTCTGTGAACGGGACAAAACGCATAAGGTTATAAGAGCGCGGTTGTCTGGATCGTTCACTGGAAATAACTTGAAACGAATCAAGCATGGAGTTCCACGGAGTTGAAAAGTTACGAGGCGCAGAAAACTGGAATACCTGGAAGTTTGCTATAAGAAATCTGCTACGCGGGACTGACGACGCATATGAGGTTTGTCTTGGTGAAATTGTAAAACCGGAACCATTAACGATCGATGCAAGTAATGAGCAACAAGTGCAGTATCGAGCGAAAGCTAAAATCTGGGACAAGGCGGATCGTGCTGCAAGTCAGATTATCGTTAGAACGCTGGAAGCCAAAGTAATGATACTCTTGGTTAAGTGTGAAACTGCTAGAGAAATGTGGCTCAAATTACACGCGGTATTTGAGCAACAAACTAAACAAGCTGCTCACACTGTTCAGTCTGAGTTTTTCAATTTCAGTATGAATTCAACTGATGATATGGTTACGCATATTGCTAAATTTGAGGGACTAACCTTGCGTATGCAGCAGATGAATGTAAAATGACGAATCATCACTAGTGGTTAAACTGTTGGACACGCTACCGGACGAGTATGAAAGCCTTCGTCAAGCTTGGTGGGCGAGACCGGAAATTCAGCAAACGTTCGAAAACTTGGTGGGAGTTTTAACGTCTGAAAAATCACGTCGGAAGCAACAAGCAGGAAAACAAGAGGAACTGACAGCTCTACTGGCAAGCAAGGCTAAAATCCAAGGAAAGAAGGAATATAGCAGAAAGAACCAGCATCTGAAGAAACCTGTTGAGTCTGAAGTAAGCAAAAATAAAGAAAAATTATTCAAATGCTACAACTGTGGCGGAAGAGGACATATTCGGCGAAATTGTCCGACTGTTAAACAGAAGAAGCCAGAGGGAACAAGTACAACGACTAGTAGCAACAACGAAGAAGCCTTCATCTGTGAAGCTATGAATGTTGAACTTAATAATGATTCGTGCATTGTAGATTCGGGCGCGACAGACCATGTTACACATCATGGCGAATGGTTTTCATCGTTTGAACTTTTTGAAACGCCAGTTAAAGTTTACATCGGAGACAAATCTACCATGGACGCTCTTGGAAGAGGAACGATTAAGTTTGAAGTGCTTGTTAACGGAAAATGGCTGCCGTGCAGAATGGAAAATGTCCTATATATACCGAGTGCCCGAAGAAATCTATTTTCAGTGATTTCAGCACTTGATAGAGGTATGATATTCAAGTCTTTTAAAAGTAATTGTGAATTTGTTAGAGGTTCCGTCGTCAAAGCCTGCGGGATACGAGTTGGACAACTATTTAAACTGATGATCCGTGTAAAGCAGCCGGAATTGTCTTGTGTTAATGAGGCCAATCTGTCGTCAAAGGATACTGCACAAATCTGGCACGAACGACTTGGCCACCAGAACATACGTCATGTGAAGAAAATCCTCAAGAAACATGAAATCGATTTCGTAGATGACAACTCATTTTTCAGCGCCTGCGTTGAGGGTAAACAGCATCGTAATACTTTCCAATCACGTCAACAACGTGCCAAATCACTCGGTGAGATCATCCATGCAGATCTCTGTGGTCCAATGGAATGCACGTCATTAGGCAAAGCAAGGTATTTCTTATGTTTCACATGTGACTACTCAAAATTGCGCATGGTTTATTTTCTTAAGGAAAAGTCTGAAACTGTCGAGAAAGTTGCAGAGATGCTGCAGGTTATTGAAACTCAATGTGGACATCCCATGAAAGTTTTTTAATGTGATGGTGGTCTGGAATTTGATAACAGCAAAGTCCGAAAACTGTTGGCGTCAAATGGTGTAATATTTGCTGTAACCAATCCATATACACCGCAGCAGAATGGCTGTGCTGAACGAACAAATAGAACTGTTGTTGAACTTGCCAGAACAATGCTGATGTCGAGGAACTTACCGAAACATTTATGGGCTGAAGCAGTCAACACTGTTGTCTACACACTTAATCGAACAGGACCACAAGCAGTGTTGACGAGAAAACACCGTATGAACTGTTTACGGGGAAGACAGCGCACTTGAAGAATTTTCACGTTTTTGGTACCACCTGCTTTGTGCATGTACCGAAAGAATTGCGGAAGAAATGGGACTCAAAATCTGAACCTGGTATTTTTGTCGGGTATTCGGACAACATTGGTGGTTTTCGCATCTGGCTGAAGTCGAAGAATCAAGTTATTCGAAACAGAGATGTTGTGTTTGAGCCTGAGAAAGCTGGAAAAACATTAGCATTGGTGCCTACTGCAACAAGAGACGGACCGAATGAGACTGCACAAGAGCCTGACTCCCAGGCTGATTCATCTTCCGATAATAAACTTGACAGTCCAGTGTGCAACTCATCGAATTCCACGCCAAAAGAATCGACAAAACGAGATTTGCGAGACAGGAGTAAAATTAAACCTCCACGTCGTTTGGTGGAATTAATGTTGACTGAGGTTGACGAGCCTAGGAACTACTCGGAAGCAATTAAGTCAGCGGAACGAATACACTGGAAAGCAGCGATGGCGGAAGAAATGGCTTCGTTGAAGGAGAACGCGACATGGACATTAGTCGACTTACCAGTAGGTTGTAAACTCATATCTAATCGCTGGGTGTATCGTATTAAACGCAACTCTAAAGGTGAGATTAACCGTTACAAAGCCCGGCTTGTTGTTCGAGGTTTTAGTCAACGCGAAGGAATAGATTACGAAGAAACATTTAGTCCTGTTGCTCGCCTTGATACGGTACGGACGGTGCTAAGCATTGCTGCAAGTAAACACTTAAAGCTAGCACAATTTGATATAAAAACGGCCTTCTTGAACGGTATAATTAAGGAGGATATTTATATGGAGCAGCCTCAAGGATATAATGATGGCACTAATCGTGTGTGTAAGCTTCAGAGAAGTTTGTACGGACTCAAGCAGTCACCAAAATGCTGGAACGAACGATTCAAGCAATTTTTACTTAATCTCGGATTTCTTGAGAGCACAGCGGATCCGTGCTTATTTTATAAAATCTCTGATGAGGATATGCTGATAGTCGTTTTATACGTTAATGATGGATTAGTAGCTGCAACAAGAAAATATCTTATTGAGAAGTTTTTAAACAGGTTAGAAGCAGAATTTAAAACAACTGTTGAACCGGTTGGATGTTTTCTAAACATACTGATCAATCAAGAAGAGGATGGTTCAATCTTCATTACTCAAGAGACGTACGCCAAAGATATACTGAGAAGATTCAACATGGAAAACGCGAATCTAGTCTCTACTCCATTTGAGAAGAATCAACTGATTGAAGAAGTTGCTGATGCTCATTTGACGGATGCCCCATATCGAGAAGCTGTTGGCTGCCTGATGTATTTGGCAGTAGCTACCAGACCAGATATTGCTTTGGCAGTGAGCTATGTATCTCAATTTCTCGAAAAACCTAGGTAGCAACACTGGATTATGGTTAAACGTATGCTAAAGTATGTTAAAGGTACGACAACTATGGGCATTCGATACAGAAATTCTGCAGGAGAACTGGAATCCTATAGTGATGCAGACTATGCAAGTGATCCGGCTACTCGAAGATTGGTTAGTGGAATTATCCTTAAATACAGCGGTGGAGCCTTCCTTTGGACCAGTAGACGGCAACAAAGTGTCTCGTTGTCCACCACAGAAGCAGAATATATAGCTGCTAAGGACATTGTGTGAATAAACAGACTGCTCAACGAGATTTTACCCCTAAATGACATACCTGTACTTCGTGTGGACAACGCTAGCGCTATTAAGTTGGCTAAGAATCCAGGTTTTTACAAACGTTCGAAGCATATTGATGTGCGCTTTCATTTCGTGCGAGAGTTAGTTCAAAACGGTCAGATGAAAATAGAACACGTATCAAGTGAAGAACAACTTGCAGACATTCTTACCAAACCAATTCCTCGAGTACGATTTGAGAGACTGCGTCAATTGTTAAGTATAATTGAGAAACAAACTGAATAAGGACATTAAGTTTCATTTATTTTTCTTTCCTTCTATGAGGGGGCTTTCTTTGGATACATAAAATGTTATTATTTTTCTTTATTATTGATTCAAAGTTTTAGGGGAAGTGTTGAGGTAAAACTCTTTAATAATAAATGGGTAAGAATACGCCATTTTTATTTGGCGCTAGATGCGTTCTTACATCCCCGTATTGAGTTCTTATGTTTATATAGTTTCCGTTTTCGTTACTGCTCACGCGTGCCAACTGTCGTCCCGCGCTTCTGCCTGTACGTCACGCCGCTCACGCATATATTGTATCGGCTGTATAATTAAAACTACAGATGTAATCATATTGACTGTTTTTATTATATATCCGTTAAAAACATCAACATTCTTGTTTTGTATCGTCGCCTTTCAGCCGCGGGTCCCTCTCGTCGCTCTTCCGTTTGCTCTTTTGCGCGTGCTCTTCCCCTTCCGGTGAGAGCTCACCTCTCTTTCTCTTTACGAATTCAAGGATCAAGCCGCAACTCTGCGTTCTCTCTCTCACCAACCTGGCGGCCTGACTCCTAAAAATTAATAATTAGTGGAAAATAGTTATTAATTTTTTGAATCATAAATATTTAGTTTCAATTAAATTACTTATTTTCAAAATTATTAATTGGTTTAATATAATTTAATTATTGCAGTTAAACGTGGTTTAAAAAAACAATTATGTTAATGTTTTATATATATGGGACGTTCCACGTTAACCGGATCAGTGCTGCGGCCAAAATTTAAAGCGACGAAAAAATACGTATGAGGTTTCAATTTAAAGCTTGAACAAAGAGCTACAAAAAGCCATATACGCCTTAGCAAAAATCAAGATGGCGACGTCAATATGGCGGCCATAAACTCAAAATTTTTGATCAATCAACCGGCTCACAAGGGAACCTCGCGAAGTGGAAAATTCTGATTTTAATGAAACTTTCCACACATGTAGGAGGAGTAAAAAGATGAATTTAGATATTTTTTGTAGCGGCCCAAAAACGGTTTTAAGGGGTGAAACCACTGCTCATATGTAGAGCGGTTTTTTGCTTTTCTCGATATATTTCGAAAAATATTCGAGATATCAAAAAATGTTTCAAATAAAAGTTTTATAGTAAAATCTCCTCTATTCAACAACATTAACAAAATTTTGAAAAAAAAAGTTTTGTTTAAAAAATTATTTTTAAAAAATATTATATTAATGTTGTTGAATAGAGGAGATTTTACTATAAAACTTTTATTTGAAACATTTTTTGATATCTCAAATATTTTTCGAGATATATCGAGAAAAGCAAAAAACCGCTCTACATATGAGCAGTGGTTTCACCCCTTAAAACCGTTTTTGGGCCGCTACAAAAAATATCTAAATTCATCTTTTTACTCCCCATGTGTGGAAAGTTTCATTAAAATCAGAATTTTCCACTTCGCGAGGTTCCCTTGTCAGTGCTGCCGCCAAAATGTTCAGCGACAAATAAATTCGTATAAGGACTTATTTTGAAGCTCGAACTAAAAACTTTTAAAAGCCGTATGCACATTTGCAAAAATCAAGATGCCGGGTCCAAGATGGCCGACTTTTCGTCAAAATTTGATGTCAATGCCTTTAAAAACACCAGATTTGTTTAAAAATTTATCGACAGGGATTTTGAACGTCACTTCTCTCAAATCTGGTGTGATAGGTTCCAAATCACAAAATGGCGGATCCAAGATGGCCGACTTTTCGTCAAAATTTGATGTAAAAGCCTTAAAAAACACCAGATTTGTTTGAAAATGGATCGACAGGAATTTTTAAGGTCACTTATCTCAAATCTGGTGTAATAGGTTGCAATTCACGTAATGGCGATCCAAGATGGCCGACTTATGACTAAAATTTGTATCGATTGCCTCTAAGAACACCGGATCTCGTTACAAAAGGATTTATGGAGGTTTCTAATATTGGGATTTTTACTCGTGACGTAGCCGTGACGTCACAAGGCCAAGATGGCTGGCCTATTCCTGAAAATTGTACGCAAACATATGATCTGAGGTGGTTTATCGTGCCTTTTAAACGCGTGTGATAAAAATATGTATTTAAATATAAAAGAAATATGTGCATTTGCACAGTGCACCCCTTCCTCAAGGAATTTCATGGAAGGAGAAAATTTTGTTGTGCTTTGGACATTTATTAACATGCGGGATAACCTCTCAAGATGATGACAAATGGCATTTAACTGCATATTGCCTTCAAATGTCAGATGTTAAAGGTGCACCTCACGAAATAAACATAATGATATTGAAATCAGGGAAAATATCATCCGCAAAATGTAGTTGCAAAGCAGGGATGAGTGAAAAATGCAAACACACGGTTGCAGTTTTGCTATATTGTAATCGATAAGTACATATAAAAGTTATTAATGTATGTTAACAATAACACATGTAGTAGTATGCTGTTTCTAATCAATGTAAACTTTTAGACATGATGTCGATAAATTTGAGAATATTTCCTGCACCGATAAAAAATGCATCTGGAACGTACAACACAGCGCGGCTGTAGATGGGTATAAATCTGCACCTCTGGAAGATCATAAGTGTTTCAATATTTGTGAGAAGAAATCAACTTTTCTCACATGTGTTATTGTTAACATACATTAATAACTTTTATATGTACTTACCGATTACAATATATCAAAACTGCAACCGTGTGTTTGCATTTTGCACTCATCCCTGCTTTGCAACTACATTTTGCGGATGATATTTTCCCTGGTTTCAATATCACTATGTTTATTTCGTGAGGTGCACCTTTAACATCTGACATTTGAAGGCAATATGCAGTTAAATGCCATTTGTCATCATCTTGAGAGGTTATCCCGCATGTTAATAAATGTCCAAAGCACAACAAAATTTTCTCCTTCCAAGAAATTCCTTGAGGAAGGGGTGCACTGTTCAAATGCACATATTTCTGTTATATTTAAATACATATTTTTATCACACGCGTTTAAAAGGCATGATAAACCACCTCAGATCATATGTTTGCGTACAATTTTCAGGAATAGGCCAGCCATCTTGGCCTTGTGACGTCACGGCTACGTCACGAGTGAAAATCCCAATATTAGAAACCTCCATAAATCCTTTTGCAACGAGATCCGGTGTTCTTAGAGGCAATCGATACAAATTTTAGTCATAAGTCGGCCATCTTGGATCGCCATTACGTGAATTGCAACCTATCACACCAGATTTGAGATAAGTGACCTTAAAAATCCCTGTCGATCCATTTTCAAACAAATCTGGTGTTTTTTAACCCTTAAATGCCACACCTCTCAAGAATCTCGTAAATGACACATGGGGTCTAAAAGACCCCAGCATGAAAAATGTCTTCTTACTTATTGATTTTTTGATATTTAGTTATGAAAATTATTTTCAATGTTGTTCAAGGCTTAGAAAAGAGAATAAAATGCTTATATTATTAAAATTTCAATTTCAACATAGTATAAAAAATTAAGATCGCCAACAGTTAAAATGTTGGCTCCAAAATCAAAAAAAATAAAAATTATAAATAAATAAATATGAGCTCCATATTTGGCGGGAACATTTGAAAATATATCATTCTAAAGGGTCTGGGGTCCGCTGGACCCCGGGTGGCATTTAAGGGTTAAGGCTTTTACATCAAATTTTGACGAAAAGTCGGCCATCTTGGATCCGGCATTTTGTGATTTGGAACCTATCACACCAGATTTGAGAGAAGTGACGTTCAAAATCCCTGTCGATAAATTTTCAAACAAATCTGGTGTTTTTAAAGGCATTGACATCAAATTTTGACGAAAAGTCGGCCATCTTGGACCCAGCATCTTGATTTTTGCAAATGTGCATACGGCTTTTAAAAGTTTTCAGTTCGAGCTTCAAAATAAGCCCTTATACGAATTTATTTGTCGCTGAACATTTTGGCGGCAGCACTGAGCCGGTTGATTGATCAAAAATTTTGAGTTTATGGCCGCCATATTAACGTCGCCATCTTGATTTTTGCTAAGGCGCATATGGCTTTTTGTAGCTCTTTGTTCAAGCTTTAAATTGAGACCTCATACGTATTTTTTCGTCGCTTTAAATTTTGGCCGCAGCACTGATCCGGTTGACGTGGAACGTCCCATATATATACCAGCTGGTTACCCGGGCTTCGCCCGGGCGCCGGTTTTCTTCAAACGACTTCATTTGTGTTTCAATATCCTTATGGGCGCTACTACTTATATCTAAACGGTATTCTACCTTAGTCTGCTACTGATGCGTGAGTAGGAGTCGGCCCATGGATTGTAAATCGCAAAGGAGGTTAGAAATGGAGGTATATCTGGTATAAACAGAGTATATTTACATATTTACAAGTGTTATTGTGTCAGTGTCTTTAATCTCATTTTGCTTGAAAATGATTTTGCTTCCTCTTCGTTTGGTCTGCGTGGCCGCGTTTCTTCCTTCCTTCCTTGGGCTGGTTTCCGTGGATGTCGAAGGTGTCCGTGCGCCTAGGAAGTTGGCGAGCGTCCACGCGCTACTGCCGGAGGTGTCTGTACGCCGAGGAAGGCGGCAAGCGATCGTGTGCTACTTCAGAGGGCGACTAGCGCCTTGAGTCGGTGAGCATTCACGCGCTGCTGCCGTAGGCGTCTAGCGTCTATGTCAGGCGACCAAGCGCCGTGGATTGGCTGGCGTCTCGCGCCTCTGCCAGGCGACCAAGCGCCTCTAATTGGCTGGCGGCTCGCGCCTCTGCCAGGCGACCAAGCGCCGTTTGTGTGGCTGGCGACTCGCGCCTCTGCCAGGCGACCAGGCGCCGTTTTGTGTGGCTTAGCGTCTCGCGCTGTGTGCCGGGCGACTGGCGCCGTGTCGGCTTGGAGCTTGGGAACTCTTGCCCTAAACGACTAGCGCCTGAAAATATCTGCCTCGGTCCCGTAGGGGGTCTCCCTATATACTCGTCGGTGCGGAATCTTGTACTCGAGAGAATGTGTGGGCGATGCGACGCCTAGCGGCGTTGCCGCGAACTACCGGTATTACAGGCACCGCGCGGGCGTGTATCATTGGTGGCGTGGATCGCCACACTCCTTATTGTGGACAAACATAAGGAGTGTGTCGGGTGGTTGATTTAAAGACGGTAGTTTAACTTTTCCGCTTGAACAACACTTTCCAGGTGCTTAAGTTTTAAACTTTTTTGCTTGATAATGATCACATATTGCATCCATTTTCCCAATTATTACTCTCGGATGAAATTGATATTCGTAATTTGAATCATAACTAAATGCCTCTAATTTCAAATCGGACCGCATAAATGTTTTCCTTGATTGAACATGTCGTAACCGGTCTTTTTCAACTCGAGTTTCACACTATTCCCGGGAAAAAAAGATTATATATAATTATACATATATAAATATATATGATTATATGTGATTTGTGACGTGACATAGTCACGTCCCCGGCCCGGATGGTAGCTCGGCCGAGGTGGGCGTCAAGGGTGGTGCCTCCACCCGAGCGGGCGAGGCGTTAGAGCTATCGTTAGACTAAATTTTGTAAGACTTGCAGGTTATGAGCGAGGGGTGCGGAGCAGATGGCCAGGGACTCGTGTAACGACGTAAAGTCGCACCGCGGGATTATTGCAGGTGGACAGCCGGAAGCTTACCGAGGAAGGACGGCCGACGGTCGGGTCACGCTGAGGCCCATAGCCGGAACCACGAGCACCACAGGAGGCTGCGCCGCCCGCAACCAGGATGACGGCCCGGGGCACGGAGGGACCGAGAAGGGGGACGCCCCGACAAAGGTCCCAGTCCCGCGATAAAGCCACTACCGGAGTCCCGCCACCGGTCGACAGGCCACGGCCTGTCCAGCCTGGCCGTCGATGGACCGGTCCTCGAGTCGCGGCCTGGACAGCCGGACTCGACGCGGATTTGAAACACCCGCCGGTAGGTGGAGGCGTGAGCGAGAGGCGCCCGGGTGGGCGCAGCGATCGCATAGGGCGCAGCAGGCATCGGGCGCGGTGATCGCGAAGGCGCCGGAAGTCGGGCGCGGCGATCGCACGATCGGCAGTGGTGCAACCCCGGCGCGCAGGCGCGCGGGCCCAGCGTGGTCCCGCCGGACCGGAGAGAGTTACTGTCGTGCGAGCCGAGGTTGCGAACGGTACCATCCAGCCCCTGCGAGCGATTCCGGAATAAGGCTGCCGGTGAAGAACGAAGGAAAATTGTAAGGCCACTGCTCACGCATCCAAAGTAAGATCGCTGCGATACCGAGGCCCTCCCGGGAGTCGCGTTGTGCCGCGAGAATGTGTTATCGCTATTAGAGAATCGAGAGAAATACCGCGGGAGGGCCCGGCCGAGAAAACGAGAGTTGTGCTGCCCGTCTCGGGGATTCGGAAGTGCGGCCGCCGACAGTCAGCGTCTCGTAATGTGTATGATTTCCGCGTAATTTGAGTCGTCCGATTTCTGTGTGATTTCCGTCGGATGCGTTTAGTTTCCGTGTGATTTTCGTGATATCGTTGTGAGAACTGGAGCGTGATGTGTCGTGTGATTTTCGTGAGATCGTTGTGAGAATTCGGTGGGGTTTCGTGAACGGGAAGATGCGCCGGGCGTAATCGAGCCGTTTTAGGCGGGGTGCTCTTCGCACGACCGGGCACCGTATCATCGCGGGGCCGTAGCGTGGCCTACGCGTGATCGCGTCGCGGCGTGCGGGGCATCGCTGTGTAGTATTGCGGACCTCGCAAGGCTTCGTGCGTGAAGGTCGAGGTCAATCGCGGGGTCAATCTGGGACTCGCGTAATCCGAAGGGATTCGCGGTCATTTTTTTTGGAGACTATCGTGTCGTGTGTCGTTGCGTTTTGGGAGATTCGTGTCGTGGGTCGTTGCGTTCGTTGTAAGTAAGCGTGCGTCGATGCCGCGAAATCCGGCGTAATGTTCATGTATCGTTCGGCGTAAGGTATCGCTCGCGTTAATGTCTCGGTCCGCGTAATGTTAATGTATCGTTTGCGTGGAATGTATCGCTCACAGGAGCGTATCATTCTCGTGTCAATGTGTCGTCTCGCGTAAAGTATTCGTGATATCGTTCGTGTCGCGTTAAAATATCAGTTGGCGTAGAGTATTGTGTCGCGTTAGAGTATCGTTGCGTAAGGCACACCCCGCGTTAATGTATCGTCCCGCATTAGAATATTGTTCCGCGCTAGAGTTGATTCGCGCTCAGTAATGAGTGGCAACGAGATACTTCGCCGATCTCGCGAAGCGTGGCGGGACGCGCTGTGACCGTCGTCGGTCCTTTGCGGAAAAACATACTCTATCCTGTCTTCTCTTTCTTATTAAATATACTTGTTACCCTTGTTATTTAAGTGCTTTATTTCTTTGTGTGTCGATTGCGCTGCGCTCCCTCTCCTCCCTTCAACCGAGATCCACCAGCGGTCTCGCTTATGGACTGCACGCCTGAGATATTTTGCGTTTGAGTGTCAGAGTTGGAATTAGAGTAACGTGGTGCGCGTATTCGCACCTGGCGCCCATTATCATATTGGAGAAAGTGTCCGGTCAAGCTACCATCTGGCTATAGAGATTTCGAGAAACTATCATATTAAGCCTGAGAAAAGGCAAAGCGACGGCGCGCTCCTTTTCGGCCGGCGAGACCGAAGGGACATCGTCGTCGTCGTCGTAGATTATATATGAAAGGTGCTTTATATAAAATTATATATGGGCATATATAATTCCAAATATAACCAGATATGAACAATACATTATATATGCACTCATGTATGGATACATATAAGATTCATATGGAAGTATATATAACCCTATACAATTATATATAATTATACAGGCGATTATAATCTATTTAAATATATATAAATGTTTCATATACAATTTGACATAATTATATATGAGTTCATATAATTTATATATAAATTACTAGCTGACCCGGCGAACTTCGTACCACCTAACAGTCAATAAATGTAGTGGTACCTTTTAGCTAAACTTAATTTATGATTTTAATTAACGTAAGAAAATGAATACAAAAAATTTATTAAGTTCAATAGTTTATTAGGATAATATATATAAAGAAAAAAAAATTCAATAAAAGTACAAAAATCAAGTATTTCAATGGCGTGTCGGCAAGACATTTGCTTTGATGAAGCTATGTATTTTGCTGCATGGGTTACACTTGGGTTGATTCTCTTCAGTGAAGCACCTTGTGATATACGATATTTTTCGTTTTGTTATCAGGCGCAAGAACAAATAAAGCGGATGGTTTGCCGACACGTGAACATGCCACGTACAATTGACCATGAGAAAAACATGCATTTTCTAAATTCAGACCACAAACACTCAAGGATTGGCCTTGTGATTTGTTAATCGTCATGGTGAATGCAAGACGAATCGGAAATTGAATTCGTTTAAACTCAAAGGGCATATCGGTTGGGATCATCGGAATCCTCGGAATGAGAACTTCCTCACCTTTGAATTTTCCTTTGAGTATCGTCGCGTGAATCACATTGATCATCAGTTTTCTTATCACCAAACGCGTTCCATTGCATAGTTTTGGTTGGTTTAGATTTCGAAGCATGATGACTACCGAGCCAACCTTTAGTTGTAAATTGTGCGGTGGTAAGCCAGGCACATCCAAGGAGTTTAAAAATTCAGTTGGATAGTTGGTGGCTTCGTCTTCGTTTGTTACACAATCAATAGATTTGAATGAATGCAGAGTACCAACGATTTGATTCTGAATTACAAAGTTTAAGTCATCCACATCTTTATTCTTAGCCGCTAAAATTGCTCGCTCACTCAACCATTCGTTATTTTTGTGGTTAGCAATGATGTTCGGGAATACTTTGTTGATGAGCTCGTCTTTCGATGAGACAAAATTGCAAAAATTCGGAGGAAATGAAATCAATCCGCTCGATTCGTCGACAGGAACACGGCCATTACCAATAGTCAGCAATTGTTTGGAGAAATCTTGAGCAGATGGATCGTTCAGCAATGCAACTCTCATATTTGCTGCCAGCTGAAGTTTCTTCACATAGCGCCACAGATTTGATGCTTTGAGGCAAGCGTTTATTTCATCGGCAGCAGTCGATCTTGGAATGACTGGCAGTGTTTGGCGGAAATCGTCAGACAGTAAAATCATTGCGCCTCCAAAACATCTGTAGTCATTACGCAGATCTTTCAATGTTCGGTCAAGTGCTTCTAATGCGTGTTTATGCGCCATTGTGCATTCGTCCCAGATGATGATTTTAGACGCTACTAAAACTTTGGCCATTGCGGAGTGTTTCGCAATGTTACATGTCGGTTGTTCAATAGTTTGAAGGTTTAACGGCAATTTTAACGCTGAATGAGCCGTACGGCATCCTTCTAACAATGTGGCCGCTATTCCAGAAGAAGCAACTGCTACCGCAATGTCGGATCTCGCACGAACAGTGGCCAAAATCAATGACATGAGAAATGTCTTCCCAGTTCCGGGGGCATCCAGGAAAAATAAGCCACCATTTTCATCATCAATTGCCTTCATTAATGTATCATAGACTTCCTTCTGTTGGGGGTTCAATAGGGGTACATTCGTTCGAACTGATTGGTCTAATTCATGTCGATCATATTCACGTTCACGCTCCAATTCTCGATTAAATGCGTCATTCATTCCACGATCTGGCGCTGGCATTCCTAACCTGACTAACAAACTGCCGCACATGAGGTAACACATGTCTTCGATCAAGAGCAAAGCCTGGTTATGCATCTCCTCATTCGCCTCAAGATCTGGATTTCTTGAACTGACACGAATTCGATGTAAAATGTCTTCTGACATGTTATCCTTGTATTTGTTCCACAGGTCACGTGGATTCAATGGGAAGCATGTCGAAATGATGATAGCAAATAATGTACGTATCTGACTTGGAGATGCAGAAATAATTGCTTCAGCGATTGCCGTGTCCCAATGAGTATCGTTTTCAAGCAAATTGAGCTTTTGACATGCAGCACGAAATGTTGGGCACACTATACCATTAACAGTTCGTAGTGATTCAAATGATGTTGGCCCACGAACATTCACCAGCAACAACCGCAAATAGAAGCATTCATCATTCTTCGGATGAACTGTGTAAATACGACCAAGAGCATCAGTAGAACGCACATCCGGATGACCAGGAACCGCATCGCCTTGCTTCCGACGTTGAAATTTTTTCGATGAAGCGTTCCAAGTGTAATAACGTGGCATCTCCGAGTAAAGCAACGTTCGTGCAAACGGATCGCTTTGACAAATCGCAAAGAAACTGGTCAATGTTGTCGCTGGAGGTGTTTCAGCACGTTGAGCAACATTCGACGCGGTGAAATATACTCGTTGACCATTCTCCAGATGCACCGCCAAATGTACAACAGTGGGATGACGTTCGTGAATAGGGAATGAGAATATACGCCAAATCGCCTCATTGCAGTTCACATATCGACCAACTTGATAATGCGTAATTTCATCGTTGGTATTGGAGGTTTGGATGCCAAAAACCGCCATATCGCTGCTTTTCGTGACATATTTGCAGATGTATTTGATCGACTTCACCGAATTGCAATACTCAACGTTGCAATGTGTCTTGAATGTTTTGGAAAGAAGTGGCGAATATGGAACAATCCAACTGTTGTCGACCACGAAATCGTTTCCTTTCACTTTCGTTGTGATAGTTCGACCGTTATCATCGGGTGATCGACGCCGATACAGTGGATAAACATCGTTGCCAGTGATGGTCTCCGTCGTCGACTGTCGTGGATAACGTTTGGAACACTTGCCGTCGACCATGCACGGTGATTGGGGGTTGATGGCGCCACACGGTCCATGAATCATATTCGTAATTACAACATCATATAAGTCTAGATCGGTTTCAGGATCAGGAATCTCGGCACATATGATATCATCTATTTGATCTGGTCGAATTCTTTCGACTAACCAAATAAGAATATGTGCATGCGGCAAGCCTCGTTTTTGCCATTCGATTGAATACATCCAGCATCGAGTATCCCCAAAGACGCGTTGCTTAACAATGTAATTCATCAGCGACCTGATTTTTTGCTTGAAAACACGTGCGGTGATGTCGTGCCGATCATTTGATGTTTGTCCGGGAAGCAGCATTTGAACAATTTCTATCCATTTCGGATTACACGTAAAGGTAATGAATAGATCTGGCCGACCGTAATGACGAACATATGTCATTGCATCTTGCGCATATTCATGCATATGACGCGGGCTACCTGTGTACGTCGCCGGTAGAATAGTCAAACGACCAACATTAGCTGCATCTCCTTCGGTGCTAATTGCATCGCGTAAATGGATATACTCCTCCGAACGCAGTTTGGCTTGATTAAACCGAATAAAATTTAGGCGCTCCGTTTCGATTTTGACGTACATGTCGACGCAATATTGCTGAAGCAATCGACGAAATCGCAGCAAATAGTTGTCAGCATTTTGACGAATCATCAAACGATATGCGTAATAATTCATCGAGCTAACCTTCTTGGTAGTTTCCTCACCTAAAATAAAAACAGTAAAATTAGTATCTTAGAAGTAAAACTTACGTCCGTATTCCATGAAAGGGTGAACAGAACCGTGTGATCACTAAATCCCCGAAGGTCATTTTTAGCATATTTAAAAAGGGTTAAGATAAATGATTTAAGATTGGTTGCCAGCCCTTTGCCCAATATTCTCCAAACAAACAGCCCCTAATCCCTTAGTCGACTCTTACGACTTCCTGAGAAATTAGTAGTGGTTCTTTTTTTTTGAAAACCAAAACTAAACCGAGCAAAATTTATGTCATGTTGAAATGAAAACTATGATATTAATACTCACCATTCAATGGATTTATCATCTTGATATTGAAGTGATATCCATCGTCTCCTTGCCAAAACATCAGCGGGTATTGCAACGTGTCATATGAACGGTGTGTTTCATATATTTGTTGCAGTTGCCCAGTATCGCGACGTGTAAGCACAATATCGCGTGTTTCCAAGTTTTCACCAACAATCAGGATTGCAACTTCATCTATTGTTGGAGCATTAAATCTGCGTTTGTGTGTTCCAGCTGGTCGTTTATCCGCTCTGATCACGACTTTGTAGTCATCATTTGGCATGCGCTCCAACGCAGTCTTGAACAGCCTGACCAATGCATGATGTTCATGAAGTAGTTGCTGCAGATCATGAAGAATTACTCTTTTCATTTCTGTATTGATCTCTTGACGCCGATCAAGTTGTTCCTCCATATTGCCCATGAAGTATATTTGTAAGAATTTATGCTGTGCATCTTCAACAGGTTGCAATGATCCAATTCGATGGTGAATCTGGTCTTGAATCTATAGTCGAAAGCGAAGTTAGTATTACTGATTTATAATCACAATTTTTTTTAAATGTTAGCATGCCTTATTTATTTTAGAGACAAATACAGAGACCTAACAAACAACATTTGAGCAAATTTTTTTGTCTTAAATCTTATCTTTTAAAAAAAATGAACATTTACTCTCTTCAACATAAATTACCTTGAATGTCGGATTAAATCCATGTTCTACGATAATGTCTGCCCCAAATGAAGTCATTTGAAAACAGCCATTGTATTTTTGAGTGTTCGCTAAAAAATGTCGTGATTCTGGTGTTTCGCCACGAAGCAATGAATGCAATGGCTCAGGTGGCGGAGTCAATAATGGCAATTTCACTTTGCCATTAAGGCAACACAATCCAGGCGTTTCTCCAGCAAACTTCAATGCGCCACAATGCCCACAAACAACGTCCATTGAACCAATGCGAACGAAAGGATGCGAACTGTAATCAATTGTGCAATCGTATAGAAACGCTGCTCGATTCAAATCAACACTTGAAGCATTTCTTCTTGCACGTCGAAGATTATCTCGTTGTTGATCTGTGCGATAAGCTCGACGATTTCTCATTGCCAACCGAGCCGTTTCATGGGCTGCCTCTCTTTGCTCTTGTGAAGCACGTGCTCCTTTAGAAGCACGAAGTCGAGCCATACTAACGCGGCGCTCTTCTCGTGCGATTTCTCGTTCTTCTTCAGTGGATTGATTCGCAATGTTACGAAGCCTAATTGCATTACGGCTTTGTTGGGAAAGATTAGACTTTCTGGGTCGCGGCATTTTTAATAATAACTCGCACAATAAGTATTAATAACACTCGCACAAAACAAACAAATCGACCGGTAACCTTTCGCGATTTACAGCTTATATACTGACAGGCAGCGGCAATGGAATGTTCCGAGAATTTCTCATACATTCTGTGTTTATATACATCTCTCTATACATCTCATACATCTCTATTTTTTTGTTTACATTTCGATTCGAGTCCTCCCTCCCTTTCTCCGGCGAACTTCGTACCGCCTAACAGTCAATGAATGTAGTGATACCTTTTAGCTAAACTTAATTTATGATTTTAATTAACGTAATAAAATGAATACAAAAAATTTATTAAGTTCAATAGTTCATTTAGGATTTGGCTCGCGGCCTAGCTTGCCCCCCCCCCCCCCCCCGGTCGTCGGACCGAGCGACCGCAAAAAATTTCCCGTTCGCCCCGGTAACGAAAAATCGCCCTGGTAACGAAAAACTATACACTCTATATGCTAAGCTGGAAAATTCTACCCCTATTTCATATGGTCTTAATACAAAATCTGTCCAGCCGTTCTTGAGTTATAAATGGTGTAACTAACCCGACTTTGTTTTATATATATATTTATAAAAAGCATTTATCCATGTAGATTATATATAATTACTAGCTGGTTACCCGGGCTTCGCCCGGGTGTCGTTTTTCTTCAAACGACTTCATTTGTGTTTCAATATCCTTATTTTGGCTTCCAAAAAATCGGTAACGAAAAATTATACACTTTATAGCACTCCCCAGAAATTAATTTGGCAATTAAACCCATTCTCGAACAATTAATAAAATTTTTGAACCGGTTTTAACTAAATCAATAAATCGGTAGATTAATGTAAAATTAAATCATTAAAATTTTTGAACCTGTTTCAACAAAAGCGAACCGGTTTTAACTAAATCAATAAATCGGTAGATTAATGTAAAATTAAATTATTCCGACTTCCAAAAAATCGGTAACGAAAAATTATACACTTTATAGCACTCCCCGGAAAATTCTACCCCTGTTTCATATATAATTCTTTAAGATTCGGTCAATTATTTCCCGAAAAATTAAAAAAATTTCGGTTTCCAGAAAATCAATAACGAAAAACTATACACATGGCACTCCCCGGAAAATTCTACCCTTATTTCATATATACCACTTTAAATTATACACTTTGTGGCACTTTAAATTATACACTTTATGGCACTCCCCGGGAAATTCTATACCCCTGTTTTATATACAATTCTTTAAGATTCGGTCAATTATTTCCCGAAAAAGTGGAAAAATTTCGGATACCGGTTCCAAAAAAGATCGGTAACGAAAAACTATACAGTTTATAGCACTCCCCGGGAAATTCTACCCCTGTTTTATATACAATTCTTTAAGGTTCGGTCAATTATTTCCCGAAAAATTGGAAAAATTTCTGATATCGGTTTCCAAAAAGATCGGTAACGAAAAATTATACACTTTATGGCACTCCCCGGGAAATTCTATACCCCTGTTTTATATACAATTCTTTAAAATTCAGTCAATTATTTCCCGAAAAATTGGAAAAATTTCGGATACCGGTTCCCAAAAAAATCGGTAACGAAAAACTACACACTCTATAGCACTTCCCGGAAAATTTTACCCCTATTTTATATACTTTTGGTAAAAATTCGGTCCAATAGTTTTAAGTTAAAAACGTTCAAACATACACCACCCGTAAGAATTTTATAGATTAGTATAGATAGATATATAATCACTAGATTTTTCGCTTAACTTTAAATTCGGATTATCCAATAGATGGCATTCGATAGGATTCATTTCTCGTATTTTAAATTTGACAAAGAGTGGTATCAAGAGACACGGCATTGTCTCATGTCAAGCAGTGCCAAGTTATAATATATGGAATAAATCATTTCACTTTTAATTTTACAGCTTTTGAAAAAATATATATCTTAATTTATCAATGCTTTATTATCGAAGTTAACAAATTCCTATGCGCCCAAGATAGGCCTTAAGATTAAGATAAGTAAACTGAGCACGGACGGTTATCGATCGGCAAGTGAGCTTTGATCTCCTCACATTCCTTATTTTCTTCTTTCAACCAGCTATTTGGCTAGGCGACAAAGCGACCTTCCAGAATAAACTACTGACAGACGGGGCATACGTGATCGGATTTTTTTTATCAACTTTGTCTGGCCCATAACTATGGGCCCGGCGACACGACGCGCCTTAATCCTAGACGGAGTTTGCTTAGGATCTTTATTGCGTCGCGCGACTAGCTCAAAATTGCCCGCGCAATGTTCCGACAAACAGAAACGAGATCTAAAACGTGCTTTTGGAAATCTTGTAAGAGCACGTGGCGGAAATTTCTGTTTGCAATAAAACTGCACTTAAGATTAGATGGAATGCATTTGTCTGTCGGTACTGAAAACAGGGTCGCGAGATAAATAAGGGACCCTAATAAAAGAGAAATCGGCGATAGTCGAAAACAAATGAGTCACTGGAAGAAGCGATGGGTTATACCCCCAACAAGACGGTGGAGGCCTTACGAGGGGACTCACCAATGGAAAACCGGAAAAATCGATAACCGTCTCTAGCTATCTAGGATAAGCAAAGACTTAAGAACCTACCTCTTGGGTGAGAAACATCTCGCCCAATAAGAAATCCTCTAAACAAAAATTAGAAGAATTCCGCCAACCAAATTTCCCAAAACGAAAACCAGACACCTCCCACAACGAAATCCACCCCTTCCATCCTTTCAACTTTCCTATATAAATCGCGACATCACGAGGTTCCCTCTCTCAATTCATCTCATCTGGGTACGAACGGAATCACATTCGAATCCGATCTTGAGTTTTGAGTTAAATTCTGTGCGCGAGCTTAAACTCACTAAGTATCGACGAGAGGCTGCCCACAGGGCCCAAGGAGATCCAGCTACTTCAATTACTGTTCTACATTAGTGTCCCTTGAATACAGAGTCTGGCCAATAGGCCCCTCAAAATGGCGTACATACTATACTCAATACATATATAAGTGATTGTGAGTGGTTCCTGCTGTGGAGTGTTCCGTATTTTCTGAATTTTTCTGATTGTAAAAAGGTAAATAAATTGTGTATATACATATAAAGTTTATTTAATTTTTTGAATATACCACAAGTGAAATTGTTTGGAATAACAGAATTTTTGAAACAAGTTGAAAACATAAATTATATGTTTTCTAACCTTAATAATATGATTATGATATAATTTATTATAGAAATATTATAGTGAACTAATTTGTATAGGTTACAAGATGCCTTATTGCTGCGTAACAAAATGTTCCAATTCTTGGAAAAAAGGTTATTCCTTACATCGCATCCCAAGAAATACAGAAAGAAGAGAACAATGGATTCAAAACATTGGTCGACATGATTTGGATGCATTAAAAGACTGTTTTGTATGTGAGGTAAACTGCATTTTTCTGTGTATTCAAGTTATTTACATTTTGCAATTACATTACTTATGTTTATTATATTTAATAGGAACATTTTTTACCCGAAATGTGGGAAAAAGTACGTGTTGATGGCAAGAAAAAGCTGAAAAGTTGTGCAGTTCCAACTATTTTTATGCAGAAAGAAATTGTTTCTGCTTCATCAAATGTAAGTGAAATATAGTATGCAATAACACTTAAAAATATGCATGGTTTTAAGTTGTGTCATTAGATTTAAGCCTCGTCTACAATGAGTCGTAGTCTTAAGATCGTAAACAAATCGATCAACCACAATCAAGTTTTCTTATACATTCTTGACTGTCGTTGGTCGATTTGCTGTACGACCTTACGATTCATATCTATGACTCATTGTAGACGGGCCATTAGTTTACAATAAGATTGTTTATATGTTTTAGACTGAAATTGATATTACGGAAAATAATAAAGTAGACAATGAAAAATATTTGTCTGATGATTTGATAGAGGAAGACGCTTTTAAGGAAACAGAAGCAGCTGTAAATAATACAGAAATAGAGTCAATTAATACATCGCCAGTGTCAACGCCAATTTCAGACTCAATGATATGTGTGCCATTTCAAATTGGTAATCCTGAGAAAAACTTTGAAGAAGTAGAATTAAAAGTTCAAAAAGCATTATTAGATGCTACACAGGCCAAATTACGACAAGTGGAAACAAAATTTCAGCAAGCAAATATGATACTAAGTAAATCAGAAAAGTCGCGGATAATGATGAAAAAAAGAATAAAAAGACTTATGTATGAAAGAAGAAAATTATTAGAAGAGAATAGTAATTTAAAGGCTAGATACAAGAGAATATTTAACGACGATCAAGTTGCAGCTCTCTGCAAGAAATTCATGCGCGGTAAAAAATGGTGTTCTGCTACTATCAAATAAGCTATTCGCTTAAGATTATCTTGCGGTAATAATAGTTATAAAGAATTACGGAATCAGGATATTCCTTTACCAGCAGAGCGTACTCTTCGAAGAAAAATTGAGAACATAGACTTTGAACCCGGTATTTGTAATCAAACGTTTGACATATTACGTAACTACATTTTAAATTTTACCGATAATCGAGAGAAAGATTGCATGCTTGCAATTGATGAGATGAGCATTATTGCAGGACAACAAGTTGATATAGCAACAAATTCACATTTTGGTTTATCGACGTTGCCAGATAGATCAGGTTAATAATTTCTAATACATTTGTAATTTATATTTTTAATACTAATATTTTTATATATAATACAATTTTTTATTACATTTAGTATAATTACTTTTGCATAATTAAATATTTTTTTTACAAAAATATTATTGTCTAATAAATACCGAATATTTATAAGTGATACGGATAATAATAAATCACTATAATATAAGAATTCATTTCAGATAAACTATACATTAATAAGAATAATGTTATTTAGCTAACTAAACAGATTGTTCAATTTTTCTATAGGATTATTTTTTGTGGAGCAGAAAAAATGTTTATTTGTGCATGTTTTGTAATGTATTATGGAACATCATCTAATATATAGTTAAAAATTTTTTTAATAACAGATATACTCCCCTATTGCATTTAGCATAAAGTTCCAAGATACATTGCAAAATATGAGCATAAACTGTTGTTACTATACATCAGGATATGCAATAAAATTGTTTCTTTTCTTGGTTTATAATAATTTCTTTTTCTGGTTCTCTTTTTTATGAATATGTTCTAGGCCAAATGAAAGAAGCTACTCACAGTTTAGTTTTTATGCTTGGAGGACTTTTTACACGTTGGAAAATGGTTATAGCTTATTTCCTTACACCAGATAGTATTGATGGTGCTATTTTGAAACCTGTTATACAAGAGATTATTGAAAAAGCAGAATCTATTGGTCTATACGTTCATAGCATAACTTCTGATATGGGTCCTATTAATCTAAGTATGTGGAGAGCATTTGGTGCTATTGGCAGCAACAGATCCGAAGTCAGAAATTACATACCACATCCTGTTAATAGTAATCAAAAACTTTTTTTTAATGCTGATGCTCCACACTTACTAAAAAACTTAAAGTCTACTTTATTAAATAATAAAGTCATTGAATTGCCCAAAACATTTGTTGATATGCATAACTTATCAACAGCTGTTGTCGAATGTGCACACTTAGATGAATTAGTAGATATTCAAGAAAATTTTCAACTCAAATTAATTCCTAAAATAAAAAAAAAGACATTTCCTGCAGCACATTTAATAAAATGAAAGTCAATAAAGCAAAAAATATAATTAGTAGAGATGTTAGCAGCGCAATGAAATTTTATGCTAAAGAAACAAATAAAAAAGAATTTAATACGACATCACTTTTTATTGAATGTATGTCTAAATGGTTCACTTTAGTAACTGCAAGGACGCCAAAACTTGCGTTAGGCAAACAAGCGGGTAATGAAAAGAAAAAAAAAAATTCAATGACTCTATAGCATTTCTAGAATCTATTGTAGAATTATTTAGAAAAGTAAAAATTGGTCATCAACCAAAATTTAAGCCTGTGCAAAATGGTTTTATGACTACCACAAGTTCTATTATTGAGTTGACGAAGTATCTAATACATAAACGCGGATTTTTCTACGTACTTACTGGTCGATTGACACAGGATTGTGTTGAAAATCTTTTTTCTGCGATAAGAGTAAGACATCCAATTCCAAACGCATTACAGTTCAAGCAGAATTTAAAACTTCTTACAATATCAAAATATATGAAATCATTACATACTTCAAATTATGATGAAGATGATGGTGATATGATTGGCGATTTTCTAGATAATTCTACAACAATTAAACAATCTAAACAATGTGAAGAAGTAATTTTTATTAAGCCTAACAACAATATTCATCTCGACAATATTGAAATGAATTTATTGTACAATATAGCAGGTTACATTATCACAAGTATTGTTAAATGCACAAAAACATGTCCTCAATGTTTAGATTCTACAGGATCAAAAAATTATTTTAATAAAAAATATACAAAATTAGTTCTCTTGAAATGCTTCCGTAAAAACACGCTCTTTTTCGTCAATGAGGAAACGTTTGATTATTTTCTCAAGATGGAAATAATTATTCGATCATACATGTCAGATTTAAAAAAAACAAACTGCAATTTTCTTAGTTTTTATTTAGATAAAATGAATGATATTTATTGTGACACAATAAAAGATTGCCACAATTTAAAATTTAAAATAATGAAACGTTTTATATTATATAGAATGCGTATATCGTGTGTAAAATCCAACTTAAAAAAGAAAAATTATAGTAGCAAAACCATGGCAATGCATACTTTCGTTCATTAAAAATTATGTATGTTATACTTTATTACATATATATCTATATATAAGAATAATGTATGTTGTACTTTTATATTGTATTCTATTATGTATATATATTCTATGTATTTATATATATACGAAAATACATTTTTTTATGTTTAATGGCAATAAAAGTGTTTTTCTGATTTATTATTTTACATTTATTAATACGCAATATTTCTTCATTTTGAAAATTCCGCCATTTTCGCCATTTTGAGGGGCTTGTGAAACTGAACCAATAGAAGGAAGTCTACGGAATGGCCAGACTCTGTATTCAAGAGACTCTATTCTACATCAATTTGATCAGCAACAAGTAGTAAATCCCATAATTTCCTTTTTTTTCTTTTCTCGCGTTATCGCCCTCCTTTTTGTGGTCTATCAACCATCGGATCCCCGGGAGTTTACTATAGCGTTTGTTAGTGCCGCGGGTCTGGGTTGATCGGCGTGGACACTGGTTACGCGGCGGTCGTTGGCGTTGTCGCGGGTCTGGCTGACTTGTCGGCCTTTGACTCCCGGCGTCTTCGTCGCTGTCGCGGACTCATTGGATTCGTGGCGGTAGTTGGCGTTGTCGCGAGCCTGGCCGACTTGCCGGCCTTTGGCTCCCGGCGTCTTCGTCGCTGTCGCGGACTCATTGGATTCGCGGCGGTCGTTGGCGTTGTCGCGGGTCTGGCCGACTTGCCGGGCTTAGACTCCCGGCGTCTTCGTCGCTGTCGCGGACTCAGCCGGTTCGCTGACACCTTGAGCTCGTAACGATTTCCTTGTTTGTATGCTTCCAATCGGGTCCGAGGAAGATCGACCACTACATAAATAAAATAATTTTAGTGGACCCGGAAGTTCCACCCCCTCGAAGGCGGAATCTCCGCTCGATCAAGCGGTGGAGGGACCGACATAATCAGCAAGCGCGAAAGAAACTGAGAGATCTAGTGTCGGAGTCCCTCCGACACGAACACGAGAACGCCGATCCTCCGCGTCTCGCCACTCCACCGCCTCCACCCGCTCAGCCGGAGGAGCCCCCATCGCCGCCTCCTCCTAATTCGCCTCCTCGCCCTGTTTGTCGCGTTCCCCCTTTCCGCGTCCTCCCCGTTATACCTAGGCCTCCCCCTCTGGTTGAACCTCCCCGAGAACCATCCCCGACCCCGTCGACCGCCTCGACCATTGACATTCTCGAGGAAGAAGTCGATCCCGAAGTAGTTACCCTCGATTAATAATTAACACCTTTATAGCATAAAAATTATTTACTTTTATTTTATGTTTTAGTGTAATTTAAATACTCACATACATCCCACACAAACACAGTTAAATTCATGTAACTTCAATCCTAAACTAATTGTAATAATAGCGGGCAGGATGTGCATTGAATAGATTTCCCCTTCAAAGATCCTGTCCGATCACCCCCGCACCAATGTAACACCCGCGATAACTATACACTCACACACTCAAATAACATACACTTTGGTTTATCTCAATACCTGATTCTCTACCAATGTCAGTAACAAGCATTATTTTATTGTGATGTTCACTCTACCAATGTCAGTAATAAGCATTATTTTATCGTGATGCTCACTCTACCAATGTCAGTAACAAGTATTATTTTACTGTAATAAATGTTCATTCTACCAATCTCAGCAACACGTATTATTTTATTGTAATAAATGTTTAATTTGTTTATAAGATTTAATTAAAAGTTTCATTATTTTAAATAAGACCTCACTCTCAGTACCATCTCTCTCTCTTTCTCGAAATCACACGAGGTCCGATCCCGAGTTAAAGGGATTAAATTCCCTGACTCAAAAGAGGACCGACGATCGCACCACTCACGGAAGGCGTCCTAGCGTCACTACGGACGTTGACCCTTCCTGAGTCATAAAAGTGCGTTCGGCTCGCGCCACGCGCCGCAGAGCGTGTACCTGCAAGCAACATTATTAAGCATCTGGTTGCGTCCTTCCTTAGCCCTGCTCCACTGGATAGCCTTTCCTTCGCTTCCCAGTTTTCTTACTCTATTCCCGGGGTTGGACGTAACAGGTCCAATAGTTTTTAAGTTAATAACGTTCAAACACACACCACCCGTAAGAATTTTATATATTAGTATAGATATATATTTTTATCTTAGACTGATTATTTATTATTGAAAAAATTAGTAATTGTTTTTCACTAATTATTAATTTTCAAATAAGTAGTAATTCATTTTTTACAAACTCTATTAATTATTTAAATAAAGAATTTATTTCTACTAATTATCAATTTGCAAAAAGAAATTAATTTATTTTCGCCTAAATAGATACTAATTTTCACGTAACTAGAAATTTTTCTCTGACAAATTATCAATTTTTTTAGTAATGCGTAATTTACTTCTACCTAAATATTATTAATTTTGCTTCCTCATAGAGGAAGCTTTGTTTTCGTAAAAAAAAATTTTTTTTAGTTGCCGCTGCCAATGTGTTCAGAATGTTCTAAAAAACGTCGAAAAATCGCTATTTTAAAAAATGTCGGTATGTGTGTATGTGTGTATGTGTGTATGTATGTGTGTATGTATGTATGTGCCAAATTTACCGAAATTTCTATAACTCCAGAACTGATCAACCAAATCTTAACCAATTATATATGAAATAGGGGTAGAAAAGACTGAAGAATATAATAGAATTAGAGAAATTGCCAATATTTTAAAATTTTAACCTTTAAGGGCTACATCTCAAGTCTCAACAATTGAGACTTTTCATAAAATGATATTTTTTGACAATTTAGTATTAATTATTGACAATTTTTCTAATTTTATTATATTCTTCAGTCTTTTCTACCCCTATTTTATATATAATTATGTAAGATTTGGTTGATTAGACCCTGCAGTTTTATAAAGCTTCTATGTATGTACGAATTCTCCGAAATTTCAAATGTGTGTAACACGAGAACTGATCAATCAAATTTTAAAGAATTATATATGAAATAGGGGTAGAAGAGACCTAAGAATACAATAGATTTTGTTATATATTATTATGAAACAATACAAGTTTATGAATTTTGTGATTGAATGATTACTGCGATTATACACTATCGGCAAGTTGAACAAGCATACATACCCAGCATTGGGCTGCATATATTGCCGATAGTACATTTATATTCGCAGTAAACATTCAATTACAGAGAGAGAGAGAGAGAGAGAGAGAGAGAGAGGAGAGAGAGAGAGAGAGAGAGAGAGAGAGAGAGAGAGAGAGAGAGAGAGAGAGAGAGAGAGAGAGAGAGAGAGAGAGAGAGAGAGAGAGAGAGAGAGAGAGAGAGAGAGAGAGAGAGAGAGAGAGAGAGAGAGAGAGAGAGAGAGAGAGAGAGAGAGAGAGAGAGAGAGAGAGAGAGAGAGAGAGAGAGAGAGAGAGAGAGAGAGAGAGAGAGAGAGGAGAGAGAGAGAGAGAGAGAGAGAGAGAGAGAGAGAGAGAGAGAGAGAGAGAGAGAGAGAGAGAGAGAGAGAGAGAGAGAGAGAGAGAGAGAGAGAGAGAGAGAGAGGAGAGAGAGAGAGAGAGAGAGAGAGAGAGAGAGAGAGAGAGAGAGAGAGAGAGAGAGAGAGAGAGAGAGAGAGAGAGAGAGAGAGAGAGAGAGAGAGAGATGCTTTTAAGTGTGCAAGTAGAAACTTGCACATTGCTTCCTCATAGCTTTTAAGTTTGCAAGTAGAAATTTGTACATTGCTTTTAAGTGTGCAAGTAGAAACTTGCACATTGCTTTCTTATAGTTTTTAAGTGTGCAAGTAGAAACCTTCGCTCACAAAGCTTCCTCTATGAGGAAGCCAAAACAAATTAATACTAATAATTATACATCAAATAAAATAAAAGCTTCCTCATAGAGGAGCTTTGTGAGCGAAGGTTTCTACTTGCACACTTTTTACGTAATTAGTAATTTTTTGTAATTTTTACGTAATTGGTAATTTTTTGTAACTAATTATTAATTTGCTAATTCAATAAAACTTTAGGTAAATATGTAGAATAACGCCACGCTCTCTGATTCTTTTAAAATTTTCAAATTTTGTGTATTTTGGGTAGTAAAAAAGATTATCAGAATGAAAATTGTCGCTCATGTTCCGTTTGTTTATAATTTATACTTAAAATATCACAATGTCGGTAAGTAAAGAAATAATAATTTATGAATATACTAGCTGTTTACCCGGGCTTCGCCCGGGAGTCGTTTTTCTTCAAACGACTTCATTTGTGTTTCAATATCCTTAATCGAAAAAAATTCCTTTATTAGGCAATGGCTTATCAGGCAATTGCAAAGAATCCTTTATATTCATTTTTATTCAAATTTTATTATATTTATTTATTATTAATTAAATTATAATATTTAAAATTGCACAATATATTTTTTATTTAATATAATTATATTAAATAATTGTACATATATTATAAAATAAAAATTATTAATAATAGACATTTAACTTTACAATTTTCTTTACATTTTGTCTTTTTTACAATTTATTCATCTTATTCTTCTTTTTATTCTCGTCATGATTTTCATCCTTTCTACGCTTTAATTTATTATTAGCCTCCACAACCACATTACAATTTTCTTCTTCATCATCCTTTTTTCTATTTTTATGAACCTCCACGACATCACAGTTACGCCCTTCATTTTCCTCTTGCATTCTTTCAAATTCTAATACTGCATTTATTAATAATTTATCAAATCCGTCTTCTAATACTAAAATTTTGTAATTATAATACTAATCATAAGTTAAATAAAAAAATTTATTTATAAATCTAATAATTAAGTAATGTTTTTAATTACTATTTCTAACTTCTTCCATTTCATCCATTCTGTCCATTTCGTTCTTGTATATTTTTATAACGTTCTACTCCTATTGACTGATTTTCAAATTGACATATAATCACTCACGACAGCCACGAATTGAAGTAACTGTTGACATATAATATGTGAAACCAGCAACTTATCCTACATAAAAAAATAAATTGTTATCGAAAAATAATACACATTGTGGCAATTAAACCCATCCTCGAAAAATTAATTACATTTTTGAACCGGTTTTAAAAAAAATAAATTGTAACGAAAAATAATACACATCGTGGCAATTAAACCCATCCTCGAAAAATTAATAAAATTTTTGAACCGGTTTTAACTAAATCGATAAATCGGTAGATTAATGTAAAAGCATTCCCCGGAAAATTCTACCCCTGTTTCATATATAATTCTTTAAGATTCGGTCAATTATTTCCCGAAAAATTAGAAAAATTAGAAAAATCGGTTTCCAGAAAATCGGTAACGAAAAACTATACACATAATGGCACTCCCCAGAAAATTCTATCCCTATTTCATATACCAGTTTAAAATTTGGTCCACTAACGAATGAATAGTTAAACAAACATACATACACACCAATCCACAAAAATGCTATAAATTGAAAAATATCACTTTTTTATCGACTGAAGTTCAATTCCGTCGTATACAATTCTTTGAAATTCATTCAATTTATTTCCTAAAAAATTGGAAAAATTTCGTAATTGATTTCCAAAAAGATCGATAACGAAAAATTATACACTTTATGGCACTCCCCAGAAATTAATTTGGCAATTAAAAACCCATTCTTGAACAATTAATAAAATTTTTGAACCGGTTTTAACTAAATCGATAAATCGGTAGATTAATGTAAAATTAAATCATTAAAATTTTTGAACCTGTTTCAACAAAAGCGAACCGGTTTTAACTAAATCAATAAATCGGTAGATTAATGTAAAATTAAATTATTCCGGGTTCCAAAAAATCGGTAACGAAAAATTATACACTTTATAGCACTCCTCGGGAAATTCTACCCCTGTTTTATATACAATTCTTTAAGATTCGATCAATTATTTCCCCAAAAATTGGAAAAATTTCGGATACCGGTTCCCAAAAAGATCGGTAACGAGAAACTATATACTTTATAGCACTGCCCGGAAAATTCTACCTCTATTTTATATACTTTTGGTAAAAATTCGGTCGAATAGTTTAAAAATGTATAAAGAACAGACATACAGACATACATACAGACATTCTATTATATATATATAGATATATATATTTCGCTTCTTACTATTAGATCATATGTTATTTACAACTTTATTCAATTATATATTTTAAAATTATAATCTATGTTAAAGCAGAGAATAGTAGAAAGCGTAAATACAGGGTATTCTCTGCTTTTAATCAAAAGCACAAACTGTTGTCTGCTTTAATTGTGATTCTTTAAATTTTCGTCCCAAAACATTTTTCGAATAAAGAGCCATGTATTTGTATTACTAATTACATCTTGAACTGCAAGCAAGGACTGTTATTAATTTGTTCTACTGAATGAATATAATATATCAGACAACTATATTGAAGTTGCAAATAACATAATATGATCTAATTGAAATAAGAAGCGAAATACATATCCATAAATTATCGTTTCAATTATCATTTCTTTACTTACTGTGACATCGTAATTTTAAATATTAATTAGAAACAAACAGGACATGAGCGATGATTTTCCTTCTCAGAATCTTTTTTACTACACAAAATTTGTAAATTTCGAAGGAAATCGATTTAAGAGCTGTACTATTGTACTATATATTTATTTTGTTGTTATTGCTAATTTCGTGAATAATTAATATTTCCAGACACCATGGTATAAAATCAACGTCCACCATAATAATGGATAATAATAGACTCGATTCAACTAATTAGCATAATTGCATGCCTACAATATAAATTGCGTTACAGATCACTTTCTCGTTCTCTTCAACTTTTACAATTTATAAGACAGCATATACGTACATATACGTGTGCGATTTTGGATACACTTTCCTTTTTAAAGATCTTGATATCAGCTCCCTGCGATCAATATATATTGATATATTGATGATCACTATCTGTCACGACTGTCACTATACTGATAAATCCGACCCGCTGATATTTCGCTTCTTGTAACGCCCATCTTAATATCGTGACACTTCGATCCATGCATGACGCGACCGAAAATTAAGTTAGAGTTAAATGATCGTATTTAACGATGAGAGACCACGGTGTTGCACGATATATATTTCTTATGGTTATAACTGACTGACAGCGCGCTGAACGCTCTGTCTGCACTGAGCGCACACGCACACGACGCACACGTATGTATATGCTGTCTCTTTTCAAATCCTCGAGGTATCTCAAAAACGCCATCTATCGATGCAAAAGCAGCCGTACGTATGGCGACGTTTCTTAATTGTAAAATTTAACATTTCAGACTTTGCGTCGCAATATCTCCGCTTGTAGAGCATGTAGCGGAAAAGTAAAAACACTTTTATTACATAATTCAAACCCAAGCTATCGATCAAGCCTACTTAAAACTTGATCCGTTCACTCGTTATTGAAATCTCAAAATCTCGGGTACTCGCTACTCGTGCGTTCGCGTAAGAGTCACGCGTAAGAGTCGCATGTACTTGGCGCGAGACACTACCATGTCTCTTGATTTCTCAATGCAGTAAGTAGTGCGTGTCATATATTACGACCTACGTAAAATGATTATTGTAGGGAATGTAAAAGGTTTAATAGTTTTTTCATGATATACATAAAATGTAGAGGGATAAAGGATGGAATACAGCAAAATACAAGTGCATAACTCTTGTATTCTTTGTTTAGCTTGATATCTTGTATATCCTACCTGTTTAGGATATACGGCATTTTTAGCGTGCGAGATTTATGTCATAGTACAGACACTCTGTAAAAATATAAATCTCCTATGTGTTCTTTTCCCTTTTGCTTCCTCATAGAGGAAGCTTTGTTTTCGTTAAAAAAAAATTTTTTTTGTTTTTCTGAACGTGTTCAGAATGTTCTAAAACGTCGAAAAATTGTAATTTAAAAAAATGTCTGTATGTATGTATATGTGTGTGTATGTGTGTATGTGCCAAATTTTGGATCTTATAACAATAACCTTCATCTTCAATGCATCTATCGGTCGTCTATTTTCTTTTTAAAATCTTTCAGTTTTATAATTCATTTATCATTCTTACACCTTCCCAGATAGCAATGTGTCTACATTGTTGCTGGCATGTCTACATGTTGTCGACAACATATGCTATCAGAATTATGGGAACTGAGTCCGCATTTGTCGGCAAGTTGATGCCTTCACGATATAACAATTTTATATAGCAACTTGCCAGCAACTTGTTGGCAACTTATGCTGTGGTCTAAAATCGTCACCCATATAACTGATTCAAAACTCGAGCTGTTGCTGTCATGTTGCTGTAATAATTCATAGGATCACACAATGCTGTCATATTGCTAGCAACGCGAAGTAAATTTGATGCTGCTCTCTTGTCGATAAATTGCTGGCAATACATATATTCAATGTTGCCTGCGTGTTGCTTCAAATACTAAATTACTCGAAATCATTGAAGCAAATATATGGTAAGTTGCCGGTATCATAAGCAATCACAGGTTTGCACAATTTTATTCAGACACGCTTGGCTATCTGAGTTATTAATAAATTTTTTACACTTTTACATTTTATAACTTATGATATTTTATTGCCTTATTTATAAACATTTGTTACGTCCAACCCCAGGATTAGGATAAGAAAACTGGGAAGCAAAGGAAAGGCTAACCAGAGGGGTCGGGGTAAGGAAGGACGCAACTAGATACTTACAAATGTCGCTCGCAGGTACGCGCTCTGAGGCGCGTGGCGCGAGCCGAACGCACTTTTATGACTCGGGAAGCGTCAACGTCCGTAGGGACGCTAGGACTCCTTCCGTGAGTGGTGCGATCGTCGGTCCTCTTTCGAGTCAGGGAATTTAATCCCTTTAACTCAGGATCGGACCTCGTGCAATTTCGAGAGGGAGATGAGTGGTGAGTGAGGTTATAAATAAATGGGAATGTATTTACATAACATAACTAAAGCATTTATTAAAAATATAAGTTGAGTGAACTATCAATATTATAATAAGTGAGAACAAGGCAAATTAAACGCGGGATTGAAAACATTTAAGGTAAATTTAAGTGTAGAATGTATGTATAAGGTATATGTTTGTGTGTTCTTCGCGGGTGTTACATTGGTACGGGGGTGATTGAGCAGGATTTTTGAAGGGAGACCTAATTGGAAGTGAACATCCTGCCCGCTATTATTACAATCGGAATCAGAAGTGAGATTACATGAATTTAGCTAAGTGTTATGTATGTTTGTAAATTGATTAAGCTAAAACATATGAGAATTAAGATAAATAAATTTATTCTACAGTTATTAATCTAAGGTTACGATCTCAGGATCGCCTACTTCCTCAAGATCGAGAGTCGAGGCGGTCGAGGAAGTCGGGGACGGACTTCGGGAAGAGAAGGGGGAATCGGGAGGTTCTAGTAAGCGGGCGGGATCGGGGTTGACGGGGACCACGCGAAAAGGGGCCACGCGACAAACAGGCCGGGAAGGCGCGGGATCAGGGCGAGAAGGTAGGACGACAGGGCGAGAAAGTGGGACAACGGGGCGATTCTCCTGTGACGAACAGGGTTCCTCCGTAGCTGGTGGAGGCGGTGGAGTGGCGAGTCGCGGAGGACTTGGGTTGCCTGACTCCTGAGGGAAATCAAGTTCCCTTCGCGCCCGTTTGTTCCGTCGATTTCTCTTCCGCTTGTTCATGCGGAGATTCTGTCCTTGAAGGGGTGGAACTTTCGGGTCCACTAAAATTATTTTATTTATTTAGTGGGCGATCTCCCTCGGACCCGGTCGGAAGCATACAAAACGAACAAGGAAATCGTTACGGGCTCAGAGGGGTCGGTGAACCAGTTGAGTCCGCAACAGCGACGAAGACGCCGGGAGTCAAATGCCGACAAGTCAGCCAGACCGGCGACAACGCCAACGACCGCCGGGAACTCAATACCTACACCGATCGACCCAAACCTACGATAACAATCTACCACGAGCTCAAGGTGTCAGTGGACCAGGTGAGTCCGCAACAGCGACGAAGACGCCGGGAGTCAAAGGCCGATAAGTCAGCCAGACCCGCGACAACGCCAACGACCGCCGGGAACTCAATACCTACACCGATCGACCCAATGCCACGATGTTAGTAGACTCGCCATAATAAACTCCCGGGGATCCAACAATCGATAGACCACTTGAGAAGGGGGACGATAACACGAGAAAGAAAAGAAAAAAGGAATTACGAGACTTACTACTTGTTGAATTTCAAACGTGGGAGCGGCTCCTTTTCCTGAATGGACCTTAGTTGGAGGATGAGTCGGAGCGACTGATCTGCTGTCGGATTTCTTGCACTGACTCTAAGTGCGGAATCGTGGCTCAAAAGAGATCACGATTATAATGCCGAGATTGAAAGGGCGAGACTAAGGCTTGAGACGCTTGAAGAGAGTCGAAAGCTTTTTGTGGTGATGAGTGCCGCAATGTCAGGGTTTATATAGGAAAATGTAAAGAATGGAAGGGATGGGTTTCGTGTGGGATGTGTCTGGTTTTCATTTTGGGAACTTCTGGTTGGCGGGATGTTTCTAATTTGGGTTTAAAGGATTTTCCATTGGGTGGGTTGGTCTTCACCCAAGAGGTGGATTCTTCAGTTTTCGCCTATCCTAGAAAGCTAGAGACGGTTATCGGTTTTTCCGGCTGTTCATTGGTGAGTCTCCTCGTAAGGCCCCCACTGTCTTGTTGGGGGTGCAACCCAGCAATTCTTCCAGTGACTTATTTGTTTTCGACTATCGCCGATTTCTCTTTTTATTAGAGTCCCTTATTTTATCTCGCGACCCTGCTCGAATTACTGACAGACGATCCATATCCTTCTAATCTTAAGTGCAATTTTATTGCAGTTTTATTGCTAAGTGCAAACAGAAACTTCCGCCACGTGCTCTTAAGATTTCTAAAACTACGTGTTAGATTTCGTTTCTGCTTGCCGGAGCATCGCGCGGGCAATTTGAGCTAGTCGCATGATATAATACAGATCCCCATCAACCCCTGTCTGGAAATAGGGCCCCTTTTACGCGTCGTGTCGCCGGGTTTATAGTTATGGGCCCGATAAGGTTCATGAGAATCTGGTCACCATATGCCCCGTCCGTCAGTAATTTGTCATCTGGAGGGCTGCTTTTAGTTGCCCAACCAAATAGGTGGTTGATCGTAAAAAGGGAATGTGAGGAGATCGAAGTCTCACTCGCCGATCGATAACCGTCCGTGCTCAGTTTACTCATCCCTACCTTAAGGGATATCTTAAGCGCTTAATAGGAATTTCTGCGAAAAAGGAAAATTGTGGAGTTCGCAGGACGTAATACATTATTTGTAATAAATAATTCTTTACAGTTATTTAGATGCATATATATAGCATCAAAAATTAAATTGAATCGATTTAATTAGGTGTAGGGAGGGGGTATTTTACTACTCCAACCGGAGCTGTGTTTCAAGTCTGACAAATCTAGTTGGCGCGCAGTCAAAAGTTGGAAAATATGTAAAATAAAAATATAAATAAAACTTTCGCGCATTATTTACCGCGCTTAGTTCTTAGTTAGCCCGTTTTCTATATTCGTGCGGATTATTTGTAATTTTTTATAAGGCGTATATATTCAATATACTTCTATGAATGTCATATATCCCATCCCTATGGGATATATAGTAAAAATGCAAGGGTTTCTAAAAGTCTTTTTTGTTAAATACAAAGAATAAATATTTCATATTTCTATAATTTTTTTATATTAGTAGACAATATAAAGTTTTTATTGGTATAATTTATTTGCCTTAAACATGTAAATAGTACACGATAAATTAAGGGGGTACATACGTGTAGACCGCAAGAAAAATAGGTAAAATTCGAGAATTTTTATCTTGGAAACTATTAATTCGATTCGATCCGGTTTTTTTTATTTAATAGTATTTACATTGAGGCACGTTCACAAATTTTTCTAAGGGAATTTATTCCCTCGGAGCGCTGTTCTCGTGGCCGGCGTAAAATGTGTTTTCGCAAACACGGTTCACGGTGCCCAAGATTTCGCGCAGTCGGTTGATCTGAAACGTAAAATTGAAACGGATTCTTAAATAGCAATACATAAAGCAATTTCCATCGGGAGCTTTTATTTAAAAAATTTTTTTTACTGAAACGTCGACTGTTTGAACTCAAGATTCATGTTTCGACACAAATTTTCGACCTTTATAGTCTGATTAAAAAAAAACTAGTTGAGTAAAAAAAAATCTCCCGATGGAAACGAGATAAACTATCGCAAAACATTGTGTGTAAATTTGAAGCAAATCGATCCAGCCGTTCTCGAAATATTCTGGGCACCGACTTCGAAAAGTATGTTTTGAGATAATCGAGCCGGCCACGAGAACAGCGCTCCGAGGGAATGAATTCCCTTAAAAAAATTTGTGAACGTGCCTCAATGTAGATACTATTAAATAAAAAAAAACCGGATCGAATCGAATTAATAGTTTCCAAGATAAAAATTCTCGAATTTTACCTATTTTTCTTGCGGTCTACACGTATGTACCCCCTTAAGTTTTCCTTAGGTGCGGCGTATATACTGGAGTTACCCTATGCTAATAATTTCATATTCCAGTTATAATTTATTCTGGTGTGTGCGTGCGTGCGTGCGTGCGCGCGCGCGCGCGCGTATACGTGCGTGCACACATATTTCGCAGATGTTACCTACAGAGTATGGAAGTCATCAAATAAGGTAATTAATAGGAGAGATTTTATTTTAAACGTTAACATTTTACTCGACAATTTATAAACATAATTTTGTTAAAAGATACCCACACAGCAAAATATATCTGAGATATAGCCAGATATCTTTATGCCTACAATTTTTAGTCAAATCTGAGATATCTTATTTTCAGATATTTTTAGAATATCTGCAGGACATCATTACTCGGTATCACATTATATCTTTGAAAAAGACATCTTTGCAACATTTGCATTCAAATATATGGCCGATTCAGTATGGAGTTAACTCTTATATTTTAAAAAGAGTCAAGTTTATTTGTAGCCAATAAAACAATCCGAGAGAACTTGGACGCCGTACCGATTCGTCCCGGCGAAAGCCACACGCCGCGAGGGAACTTAGAAAATTTTCGCTTGCCGCGACGCGGCTACATGCGCCAGTACCTTCTCGTAAGCAAAAATCCTTACGCACTAGGATAAAAGGCGAGCCTGTGAGATACTTGGCTCTAATATTTTCCGTGATACCTCCGAGATATCATACAGTGCACAGATGGCAAAATGCAAAATATTGGAATAGTATCGAAGCATAATTTTGAATTTATTGCGAATTCTTATGAAAAGAACTTCTTTTATATTTGAAGAATTCAGAATTGGTGACATAAAAATGAATTTCTTATGAACTCTTAAGAATCATTTTAGAACAGAGAATAAATACGGAAAAACAATTAATTTTATAAATCGAGAATTTAAAAAGAATTTTTCTTTTCTTCTTGCTATTTGGGTTGTATATGTTACGGGCAAAGTCCGCATGGTGTACAGTGTCGGCATTGCCCGGGCAATGTCAGCATTGCACAACGCAACTGGGCAAAGTAGTTTATTAGCGGACATTGTCCGGTTTGATGTGGGCAAAGTTAACACTGCCCATCCAGCGATGGCAAATGTCAGCACCTATTATCACATTGCGGACTTACAAGGGGAGGACCAGGTAGTGCCCTCACCGATTTAAATAAATTTTTAATATGTTGTAGGGTTAACCCCCCACTAATTAATGGTAAAGTGGCACGATGCAATACTCGAGCATTCGCAAGATATTTGCATCGAAATTTACTTATTTAGTCCATTCGCCAGGTCGATTGAGCATTTTTATCGTGGTTGATGGCTTAAGTTAATGTTTTTTTTTATGTTTTTTGGGTCATAGAACAAGAATCTGTAAATAGTTTTTTCGTAAGTCGATGCAAAGTTATTAACAATTTATTTGTTTAAATTGTCCTAGCGATCAAACTATACATCCTATAAAAAAATGAACTAGAGAAAATTTGTTCCTCTTTTCACGATGAACAAAATGGCGTTTAAATTTTTCCAAAATCTTCATTATTGACGGAAATATGTCAATTTTTAGGTAATTACTGCCTACGCGTCGCGGAGTACCCTAGGAGCAAAAAAGGATAAAAAAGGAGGAAAAAAATAAATTAAATTAAAATTAAAGGAGTAAAACTCGTGTGGTACAATTGAGCGCGAGCGCGCACGCCTAGGGTACTCCGCGACGCGTAGGCAGTAATTACCTAAAAATTGACATATTTCCGTCAATAATGAAGATTTTGGAAAAATTTAAACGCCATTTTGTTCATCGTGAAAAGAGGAACAAATCTCTAGTTCATTTTTTTATAGGATGTATAGTTTGATCGCTAGGGCAATTTAAACAAATAAATTGTTAATAACTTTTTATTGCATCGACTTACGAAAAAACTATTTACAGATTCTTGTTCTACGACCCAAAAAACATAAAAAAACATTAACTTAAGCCATCAACCTCGATAAAAATGCTCAATCGACCTGGCGAATGGACTAAATAAGTAAATTTCGATGCAAATATCTTGCGAATGCTCGAGTATTGCATCGTGCCACTTTACCATTAATTAGTGGGGGGTTAACCCTACAACATATTAAAAATTTATTTAAATCGGTGAGGGCACTACCTGGTCCTCCCCTTGTTAGCTCGGTTCCAAGTGGGCAATGTCGAAAATTAACAGTTAGCCTTATGTAGGCAGGGGAGGGGCTCAGTTTCCACACGAGACGAGTTTCCACATGGATTTACAACTTTACACGCGTGGAAAGTCCACGCATGTACTTTGCAAGGCACACTATGTGTCTAGTTTAACGGTAGTGGAGCCCCTTGCAGGAGGGGCGGAACCTACTGCCTCCACGCATATACTTTCCACGTAAGACGAGTTGCCACATGGGTTTTCACGCGTGGAAAGCTCACGCATGTAATCAGAAACATCCATATCGCGTCATGGCTGCATCAATAAGCGTCCACAACGCGTGGTGGCATTTTCACATTGCCAAAACGCGTTGTAAGCGTTTTTGAAAGTATCACGATACGAATTTCGCGCTGTGGCCTTTTTGAATATGTCATAACGCGTTGTGGTCGGTTTTTTCGCTCAGTGAGCGTTTTCGGTCTTTGAGCCTGACATGTCCATTTAGCACAGCTTAGTCCAGGGAGATTTAGCATTGTCGACATTGCTCACTTGGAACCGAGCAAAGTTTGCAATGTGATAATAGTTACTGACATTGCCATCGCTGGATGGGCAGTGTTAACTTTGCCTACATCAAACCGGGCAATTTCTGCTAATAAATTACTTTGCCCAGTCGCGTTGTGCAATGCTGACATTGCCCGGGCAATCCCGACACTGCACACCATGCGGACTTTGCCCGTAACAATCCGGGAAGACGTGAATCTACTTCACAAATAGGGCACTACTACACACTCTACACAGCAACAGTCCCACGCCCAGGAAATTGCTCGGTTGAATATAATGATCTCACGTCGTCTGAAAAAATATCAAGAAAATAATTGATAAATTCACATCTTCTTGTTTATAAGTCATAAGTGAATAAATATAATGATACAAATAATGGAAACTTTGTGTTATTTTTTATCGTAAATATTGTATAATTAATTTCTAATATTGTAAAACTAATTGTACTGTAAACTAATTTTCATAGTATACTTAATTACTTCTACCGTACTCTTGTACAGCGGTTTCCGTAAGCGGGTACCACCGTCATTCCGTGGTCATTTTCCTTTTTTGCATTAAAATTGGAGCAACAAATTCCTACTCTGTATATTTCGAGAATAATTTAATCACGGATCATTTCGATACCATATTTGTGCGAGCAACTAAATTTTCTAATATACCTTATTTTTGTACAGCCGGTCTCGGTGAGTTAGTTTTTAGCGAAACGCTGTTTTTAGCGTTGTTTGTAACGGCTGGAGTAACAAAATCGGGAATAATGTAATTAATGTACTACAAAAATACGTCTTCGTCTTTTATTTTCCAGCTTTTTTCTTTATAGCTGTGCTAACTTTACTCTAGAGCTAGCCATTGTTTTAAACGAATCGACTGGAGCAACAACATCGGGAATAGAGCAATTAATTAATAAAAAATAGTAATTAATTTTTATATAAGTCGCATTCGATTGTGCTGAAATGGCTTTTCACCAAATTCGATAATGTTTGGTGGCATATTGAGTTCATTTAAGGCCAATTATCCATTCACTACCCAGATAGTCAAGCGTGATATAGCATATTGAGCAAACTAATGTATTGCATATGTTGTTATATATTTGCTGTTTTCCTGACATCGAAATAGAACACAGGTACATGACTGCTTATACATGCAATCAGTTGACACAATTTCGAGAGCAAACTGTCCGCAATACTGGTACGTTATGTTGTCTGCAACATGTCGGCAACATGACAGCAATGTATGATACGTCGTTCCATCTTGAGCATCATGATGCAAACAACTGATGGCAACAACACATATATAATGATTTCCATCCGTTATTGCGTATATGTCTTTAAGCTATGAAGTTTTTTAATTGTAAGTCGTTGCTAACATAGTGTTGACAATATGAAATTGTCATACGTTTCTAAAGAATGTGCAAATGTCGGATCCGATAGATGGGATCCGTTAGGATCTGTTTCTCGTATTTAAAATATGACAAACGATAGTATATATGGGGCATTCCATGCCAATTCGCGAGGGGTCAAACCTCGGCCTTTCTATTTTTGATGGCGGCTCGTTTTTTAGCAGGTCTTTACGAGTACTAAACCCATGTAAGAGCGTTTCTATAATAAATGTAGCGTTTCTGAAATAGAGCCTGCGCAAAATGAGGACTGCAAGATTTTCAATGAATTTTTTCGCCTATTAGACAACGGTCTAAGAAAAAAATTCATTGAACATAAAATACGCTATTTCGATCATATTTTTTAAAAAAATTACTCAAAATTTTTATAATAATATTGTTAAACAAATAGAGTAAAAAAACACAAAAAAATTTGTATATCTTAAAAACCCCATTTTCTATTTTTTTTGAAATTTATAAGGAATATTCTAGGGAGTATTAGAAAAATTTTAAGATCGATCCGAAGTTGCGCAGAAAATTTGGGAATTTTTTATAGATTTTTTTGTAAGGCAGACAGAGATACCGTGGCTTTGCACGGATTTGCGCGCGGCCTCGAGCAGATTCGTGCTTCAACACAGTATAACCAGTAAGTTAACTTGACTAATTATTCTGCTTTGCGCCGATCTATACTGCGCATCGACATGTTGGGTAACCGTCATTTCGGTTTCCGGAACAAATCTCCCCATCAAAAAATCTCTCCCAGAAAAAATCTCTCCAAAAAAATATCTCCATCTAAAAATCCAAAAGTATTTTTGGTTTTAACCACACACACACGCACGCACGCACGCACGCACGCACACACACATGTGTGTGGGTGGTCCACCCACGCAACAAATGGGTTGGATTAAGGGGTTAAGGGTTAGGTTAGTTTTTTTGTGGAATCTCCCGCAGGGGGGGGGGGCGGAATCCGCTGCAACCACGCATGTACTTTTCCATACAATACTTTACATCTATCTCTACTACAAAACTTTTAATCATTTTTTTTTCTGACTTGGCTCTACTACCGTTAAAGTATTCCACATTAGTGTGGAAAAAACTCGCTTCTCCTTGCAAACCTATTTTTTTAGGGGAGATGGAACCTACTACCTCCACGCATACACTTTCCACGTAAAACGAGGTGCCACATGGGTTTACGACTTTCCACGCGTGGAAAGCCCATGCATGTACTTTGCAAGGCACACTATGTGTCTAGTTTAACGGTAGTGAAGCGCCACAAATGATGCCACACAATTTAAAATACAGTATTACTGTGTTTTTGGATGGGGAGATTTTTTCCGGGGGAATTTTTCCGGGGAGATTTTTGGATGGGGAGATTTTTCCGGGAGCTCATTTCCGGGGAGGATATTTCCGGAGAGATTTCTTCCTAGGACCACATGTTGTTGGGCGCGCCAATCAGAAGATTTTTGTATGTGTAGTAGTGCAAAGTCGGTGTGACGCCACAGTAGATTTTCGTACGTTTTAGGTTTTAAATAATGGAAAACTCTGTGAAATCAGTGACGTGAAGAGACGATAAGTGATTTTGTACGTGTGTTTATACCTATAGGCCCTTCCTAGTAAGAATGTGAATAAAACCGGGACCATAGCGCGCCCAACAACATGTCGATGCGCAGTACGGATCGGCGCAAAGCAGAATAATTAGTCACGTTGACTTACTGGTTATACTGTGTTGAAGCACGAATCTGCTCGAGGCCGCGCGCAAATCCGTGCGAAGCCACGGTATCTCTGTCTGCCGTACAAAAAAATCTATAAAAAATTCCCAAATTTTCTGCGCAACTTTGGATCGGTCTTAAAATTTTTCTAATACTCCCCAGAATATTCCTTATAAATTTCAAAAAAATAGAAAATGGGGTTTTTAAGATATACAAATTTTTTTGTGTTTTTTTACTCTATTTGTTTAACAATATTATTATAAAAATTTTGAGTAATTTTTTTAAAAAATATGATCGAAATAGCGTATTTTATGTTGAATGAATTTTTTTCTTAGACGTTGTCTAATAGGCGAAAAAATTCATTAAAAATCTTGCAGTCCTCATTTTGCGCAGGCTCTATTTCAGAAACGCTACATTTATTATAGAAATGGGTTTAGTACTCGTAAAGAAAAAATAGAAAAGTCGAGGTTTGACCCCTCGCGAATTGGCGTGGAATGCCCCATATGAACGATATATAAATGACAGAACTGCACAACTTGTATCAGTTGTATCGTGGAGTCCACTTTTATAATAGTGTGGCACACTTTTAGATTTATGTAACCTTATATTAATGGTACCTTTATTTTTGAAGACTGATAATAATTAAATAAACACAAAACATAAAATGTATATATTTTGTAACAAATCTGGTTTCTTAATTAATTATAATTTTGTATATAAATTTGATTTTTACAATCCTCTTATTAAAACGTCATTAAAAGGCCAAAAAGGTCGTACAAGTCACGTTTTTAACGTCTTGAAATGTCGTCATTGGTCTGTGACTTATTCCTGTTATTTTTAAGTCATTATTACATGATTATAAAAGGATAATTAACGTAACGATTGACCATAAACTGACGTGAAAATCACGTTACGCTGCTGCCTGGGAAGTTGCCCTAAAATTGCATTGAATATGCTGTTAATCGTGGACGACAACGAGTTGTCGTCAAGTTGCTGTCACAAATCAACTCTTCACGGATAACAAATCCGTGTGAACATGTTGCTCTCAATTTGTCGTGAATAGAATTAGAATTCATGTGAGTTCAACCCGACAGACATAATGCTGCCTCACCTTGTCCCTAGTTTTTCAAAATTAGTTGCATCAACTATTGTTGGCAACATGACAGCAAACTCACAACATTTGGCTATCTGGGTAAGCTAACGCATTATTTAAATTTTATTTGCTTCTGAATAGACCAGAAAGAGAACTAAGAGATTAAAGTCTATGAAGTCTATAAAGAAAAGAAAGGAAATGGCACAAATTATAGGCGTAGAGAGAAAAAGAAAGCTAAATTTAATGAATATCACAACAAATACGCCAGAGGATGATGGAAGAGTAGGTAAGCCCGCTAAATTAGCAAACCGGCAAAGAAAGAGTAAGCAGGAGAAAAGATCTGACAAGAAATCATAGTGTTCTCCTCCGATTTTTATTAGCTGTTATGTTGTATTCTAAATAAAAATAAAAGGGTCAAATATCTTTTTATATGCGCCTGATCATATGTTTCAGGGGTAAAACGTAAAACCTTAAAAAAAATGGCCCGGGAAAAAGGAATTTTAGATCTGCCGAGATATGACCAGATCTGAACAGATATAACCATATCTGACCAGATACAGTATTTGGTTGGATTGGCCTTAAGGGGATCCTGCAGCCGTATGATTTACCGACATCATCGTTTTTCGATGAATCTTTTAATTGGCTTTATAGAATTGCAAAAATCTTTTACAGAATTAAAGTCCACACAAAAATCTAGGGTAACAAACGCGATTTTACATCAAAAACACCAAAAAATTAAAAATATTACTTATTTGGGCACATACGCAGCTGTCACCTGACGACAATATTTGCTTAAAACAAAAATTCTGCAGTTTATACATACATAATGTTTATCATCTGCCCTTGGGAAAACATGTAGGAATAATATCGTGCAAGCAGAAGTAAGATTCAATGCGTACAAAAAAAGATCCATCGAAAAATTATTTTAGTAATGCAAATACGGATGCAGAATGACAAGAAGAGCAGCAACAGTAGTTGCCGGATCTTGCGAGAGATGGCGAGCAATCGAAAAAAGGACAGATGTCATTTCGTTAGACAAAGACAGATATAGGGAAAACAAAATTAGAAAGGTTGACATTATCGACATCGAGGAAGTTCGCTTGTCACTGCAGGATCCCCTTATATTAAGGGGATCCTATAGCGACGGCCGAACTTCCTCGACGTCGGTAATGTAGACTAAAGCAAACGCCACCACGTAAGGTGGTGCCACTGGTGGTGACAACGCGAAACTCCGTACACGTACACACACCACTGAATTGCTCACACGGACGCACGGTGGTAGAGAGGCATATGCTATAGACGCGGCAACGCCGCGCGGCGTTGCCGCGTCTATGGATTCTTTAGCAATACGGCCTGAACCTGAAAATGCTTTCTGGCCGTCCGTAGCAGAAGGCAGTAACGTATCAAGGCTAATAAGCACCCGCTTTTTATAAATTACATATATTCTATGCACACATGTGCGTATATATATATATAATATATATATATATATATATATATATGTATCTAATTATTATGTGTATGTTTATAATTGTCTGATGACAAATAATAACAGTAGCATAATTGAGAATGTGAATTAGTATACATAGTATGTATTGACGCGGGTACTTATTAGACTTGGCAATTTACTGCATCTCTTGCACCTCTAATATTTTTTTCTTGTAATGTAAATGAATGATGTAAAACTCTTTCGAAGGATCTATCCATTCTTGATGGGGTAGAATAATAACTTCTATAACAAATGCAATAAATATTAAATTTATAGTATTGATTTATATAACTAATTTTATTCTATCTTATATAGAAAAATATACACTCAGTCTAGCATCAGAGTAGAGGGTAACGCAGCTGATGAACAGTATAGATAACAAACTGAATAAAAATCTTAATTATTATAACATAATGATATTAATAATTAAGATTTTTATTCAGTTTGTTATTATCTATACTGTTCGTCAGCTGCGTTTACCCTCTACTCTGATGCTAAGAATGAGTGTATATTTTTCTATATAAGACAGAATAAAATTAATTATATAAATCAATACTATAAATTTAATATTTATTGCATTTGTTATAGAAGTTATTATTTACCCATCAAGAATGGATAGATCCTTTGAAAGAGTTTACATAAAAAGCTCAGCGTTGGAAACCTCATATTATTCATAATTCTCCATTATTTGTTTAATCTACGCAGCTTCCTTTTCAGTAAGATTGATAGTCTGAAGTAATAGGTGATGGCAAAAAATCTGAAATTATTGCACTATCATGCAGAAGCACTAAGAATTTAAATATATATTTTTATGCATATTAAAAGATATATTAGCAATCAGTCTAATTAGAAAAAAAGATGTACCAGATAATATAAAAGAAATTGTATATAAAAAAATGGTTTCTAATATGTATTCAGAGAATGTTGATTTATCATATTATTCTTTCAAATTTGCTTTCCTCCTTTTGAAAATTTACAAGAGAAACTTTTGTAACATATTACTTTATATTGATTTTTTTTTTAACATCTTTATTTCTTAAAAAGGAAACGAAAACCGTAGAAGAAAATTATTAAACTTATTTTTATCGTGTTGAAAATTTATTCAATTTTATCGCTACGTGTCTCAACTTCTCTTGTTAAAAAAAAAACAACTAATTTATAGCTTTTGATTTTATATATAATTGTTAAATTTCAGTTTTGTCAGATGCGATTTGTGCGAGCTTATTTCGTGGAGCAAATATTTTGTTGCGTTTTCGAGAAAGTGTTTTATCCGATCATTAGCGAAGCGAACGCGATGCATTTATATTTGATCACGAGGGACTATGCGCAATTTTCGCATGGTTTGCGGATTTTATAACTTTATTGACGAATATAAGATCTAATATCTTTCGCATAATTGATTTACGATTACTCGCGTTTTATTGAGGTTCA